>NW_015163115.1:587354-611529 GCF_001447785.1 Gekko japonicus | reverse complement strand
TCAGATCTCCTAGAGAAAATAGCTGGTTTGGAAGGTGGGCTCATTAAGCTCCCTCCCCTTCTGAATCCTATGATACATACTCAGGCTCCACCTCCAAGATCTCCAGGGATTTCTCATCCCTGAGTTCACAGCCATAGAAGGGCCCAACTGTTTGGAAATCCTCCCTTTTCTCCACAATCTCTCTCTCTGAAGGCTTCTATAAACTTTCAGTGGTTTAAGCAAGTTAATGCCACCCTCCCAACCCTGTTTAACTGACTCTTAACTTCTCTCAATGTTCCATGACTTCTGGAACATATCTAGATGACCTCACCAGGCAGTTTTTATTATTATTTTTTTCATTCCGTTGACGAAGTCATATTTCTCTGCAGACCTGGAGTTGTGAAGAATATAGAAATCCACCTTGTCTGTGGGTGGCCATGTTTTCCTGCCTTTGGGATGACAAAGGTGCCAGCTACTTTCATCCAATTGGGGGTTGAGGTCCTTCACCCCTTTTAGTTAATTTACCAAATCATATTTCTCTCCATACCTGGGGAGTCCCCCAAATAAGTAAGGAACCTCAGGAAAGGGGCTGTGGCTCAGTGCTAGAGCCTTTGCTTTGCATGCAGAAGGTCCCAGGTTCCAGTTAAAAGGATCAAGTTGGAGGCGATGTGAAAGACCTTGACCTGAGATCCTGGAGAGCTGCTGCCAGTCTGAGTAGACAGTAATGACCTTGATGGACCACTGATCTGATTCAGTTTAAAGTAGCTTCATGTGACCCCTACCTTATCTGTGGGTGATTCACTGTGTTGGGACATGCTTATCTACACTGGAGCCAGCCATTTTACTATTAAATATGGTGATATCTTGGTTTTGTGTTTTAGAGTAAGAAAAGTGAGAACAATAACAGAAGCATGTAAAGTGCAAGAGTCCAGTAGCAAAGACTAACAAAATATGTGGCAGGGCATGAGCTTTCGTGAGTCACTGCTGACTTCTTCAGATACAGCGAGAATGGGAGTCCATCTGTCCTGTTTATTGGAAAGTGGGCTGATTTCAGTGACTCACAAAAGTTCATGCCTTGCCACATATTTTGTTTGTCTTTAAGGTGCTACTGGACTCTTGTTCTTTTCTACTGCTTTTGTTGTTCAGTTGCACAGTCGAGTCCGACTCTTCACTGGAGGAGACTCTTGAGAGGCCCTTGGACTGCAAGAAGATCAAATCAGTCAATCCTAAAAGAAATCAACCCTGACTGTTCCCTGGAAGGCCAGATAATGAAACTGAAGCTCAAATAATTTGGCCACCAAATGAGAAGGGAGCACTCACTGGAGAAGACCCTGATTCTGGGAAAGATTGAAGACGGGGACGGCAAAGGATGAGATGGTTAGAGAGTGTCATAGATGCAACGAACATGAAGTTGAGGAAACTTCAGAGGACGGCGGAAGACAGGAGGGCCTGGCGTGACACAGCTACCCATCTTCATCTAGAAAAAGCATGTAAAACTTTCTAACACAAGGAGAAATGTATACATAAATGCACACCAAAACATGACACAACAGAAGACAGTATTTAGCTCAACACAGAGATCTCAAGATGTCCTAGTTCCCCCATATGCCAAATCCCTGACCTAATTTAGGAGTCATGGAATGTAAGTCTCTCATCCATGATGTATAAGCAGGTGTTTCATGACGAAGTCTGTTTCACCTATGGAATTCAGCACTAAGAGCCATAGTTTACTAAATTACAATGCGGAAGGTACTTCATCTTATAACTGACATATTGCAAGAACTGAGGCTGTAACTAGGTACAATCCTCCAGATATAAGACTGCTGTATAAACACACACACACTGTGTGTATGTATATATCTCAACATCTGTAAAGGACACCTGGTAATGTGAGAAGTGGGCTAAATCTCAAACACAAGTAAATCAGAAAATGTCTTTAAAAGAAAGTAAATCAGGCAGGACATAGCAGGTCCAGCCTCCCTTTTGTAGAGTACTTCTTATGGTGTGGCAATAGCTCATAACATCCTTAGCTCTCCAGGAGATGGCACTAGCTCCCAAGATACCAAGCATGATCTTCCCATAAACTTGATCACATTTTCTTCCCTTGTCTGGCAACAGCTGTGGCCCAGAAGCATAACAACACCTTTAAGGGTGGAGTACTGAAGAACATCCACAGTTGCCCCCAAAGGGTTCAAAATAATTTTACAGAAGGGAAGTGGGATTTATGTCGATAAACGGACAGAATCTCAAAGGGTAAGCTGGTCTTCCTGCTTTCCAATAGGTGGTGAAATCTAAAACACTAAATAAACCAAACCCTTTTGAAACGAAATATTTCAAGGAAAACAAAAGGGCTGCTGACCTGCTGTATGCATAACATTTGTCCTAGTTATTCAGCTTTAGGATTGTTTTTCATTCCTGTAGCTTTATAAAATGTACAGGATGCTTCCCTGTTCTCTAGTTTATTCCATCCTCACAACAGAACTGAGGTAATTTATTGAGAGTCAATATGGGTAAGTATAGAGAGCAGGTATTTGTCCGGTGCTCATGCTTCACTTTTGCCATGGACTGCCTTTATGAACTTAGGCAAATCATTCACTCTGAATGTCAGTTCCTTATCTGTAAAAGGGAAATAAGAGAAATTTATTTCACAAGGAAATTAATAAAATGTTTTCCTATGAATACAGATGGATGGAACCTTACTCAAGGGCATACAGTTAATTTGGGGTTAATGTAGGGTTTCAACTAATTAGGGCACTTTCACACATGCTAAATAATGCAGTTTCCATCCACTTTGACAACTATTTGCAAGTGGATTTTGCTGTTTCACATAGTAAAATCAAGTTACAAAATGGATTGAAAGTGCTTTATTTATTGTGTGTGAAAGTGCCAGTTGCAGACCTGAATTCTAAATTCCAGCTTGGTGTAGTGGTTAAGAGCAGTGGACTCTAATCTGGAGAACTGGAATTGATTCCCCACTCCTCCACATGGCTAGCTGGGTGATCTTGGGTCAGTCACAATTTTCTCAGAACTCCCTCAACCCCACCTACCTCACAGAATGTCTGTTGTGGGGAGAGGAAGGGAAGGTGATGGTAAGCTGTTCCAAGACTCCTTCAAGTAGTGAAGAGTGGGATATAAAACCAACTCTTCCACCTCTTCTTTCTTCTTCTTCTGCTTCCTCCTCCTTCTTCCTTCTCTTTTTCCTCTTCTTCTATATGGTCTATTGTACCACATAGATAACCCAGTTTTATCCATTGCACGTTTCTTTGAATCAGTGGAGAAGTACCAAATGTTTTGGCTTGTTGTGCTTCTGTGCCTTTAACAGTAGCCCAAGAAGAAGAAGAAACTAAGCTAATCAAAGCCATGTTAGGGAAGTTGATAAAGCTCTGTGGGTTGGCTCCAAAGTTTTTGTCAATGGTAGAGTCTTCCATGGGTAGAACATGGCTTTTCTGCCTTGCTGTTGTATCAGCAGAAGCCCCCACCATTTGTGAAATGCAAACTTTGGATCCAACCCAATGTATCCTGTTTGAAGCAAAGGAGCCAGACCAATACAAAATGTGGCAGCCTGATTAAAGCTGTTTTATGGCAAAGAAAAGGTACAAAGTTTGGGTAGAAATAGAGCACATCTACATTCTTGATGTGTTGCTATAACTGGTGCTAATGCAGATGAAAAGCAGCACTCCAGGGCTGTCTTGCTGTCTTGAACGGTATTCTAGCTGCAATTGGCTACCTGAGGAAAAACAGTCTTGTCCCTTTAATAGAGGCTTAATGGAATGTTATTTACAAGGTGGTGTTATTTACCATGAAAAGCTTTATTGGCCCATATCTACACATTAAACCACTACTAAAGGATAAGGACATATTTTTGTCCAAGTCTGTTGGCAACCTTAGATTAATCCTATGTAAATTTACTGTTATCAAAGGCCAGAAAAGGAAGTAGGCCCAAAGCCCACCATGTCTGAAGATCTGTATGATGCTCATATATGTTGACTACATGATAACTGTATCATCTAGTGTGTTTTGCGTATGTAGATAAGCCATACACATCAGTCACACCAGATAGAGCTTGTATTTTTTAGGAACATACGAGGCTGCCTCCTACTGAGTAAGGTCATTGCCTCATCAAACTCATTATCTGCTCTGTCTTTTAGCAGCTCTCTGTTGGATTCTCTGGTTTGTTACAGCCAGGAATCTTTACCTTAAGTAGCAGAGTGCATAAAAGCTGACCACACAGTGAAGCAAGGTGCTGAGTGTGCTAGCAAACTTACAAAGTTACACAGAGCCAGTAATTCTAAGCTAACAAGAGTTCTTTATTATAGTGAACTCCATTCTAGACAGGAGAGATGAGAGATAGGGATTCTGTGCTAACTATCTATGGATAGTTATGGATGCAGGGAAGAGAGGCCCTGCATCCATTGTTCAAAGATATGAGCAGTGTACTCCTTTCTTTGTGAGTGTGAGAGGGAGAGGGAGTGCAGCAGAAAGGAACTTGCTTCCTGAGAAGTATCAGTCTACACATCAAAGTGGACATAAACATAAGAGTAAACAGGAAGATAGCTCAGTGCCTGCCTCTCTAGCTATCTAACTCCCATCACTTCTTCTGGAGGCTGGAGCCAAAAAGACAGCATCAGGTCCTTATCTTCCAACATTCTCAAGGAAGATACTTCTTAACACGTGTAACTTGAGATCCCCTCATTGGAGATGCTGGGAATCAAAGTAGGGGATCAAATTGCATGCAAAACATGGGTTCCACAACTAAGCAACAACCCATCCCTTTCACTTCAGCTCAGTTACAGTGCTTTTCAATGGATTCAGCTGCAAGTAATGAAGAGATGTACATCTATGACAATTACCCACATGTATATACATGGAAGGAGCTGCGGTGGCTCAAATGGTTGAGACGCTGAACTGCAGGCTGTGGAAGGTTGGTAGTTCAGCAGTTTGAGACCTGAGTGTGCCGCATGACGGAGTGAGCTCCCGTCTCTAGTTCCAGCTCCTGCCAATCTAGCCGTTCGAAAGCAAGAAATTGCAAGTAGATCAATAGGTACGACTTCAGTGGCAAGGTAACAGCATTCCGTGTGCCTTGGTGTTTAGTCATGCCGGCCACATGACCACGGAAACGTCTTCGGACAGCGCTGGCTCTTCGGCTTTGAAACGGAGATGAGCACCGCAACCCTAGAGTCGGATTCGACTGGCTTTCGAGCAAGGGAACCTTTACCTTTACTATATACATGGAAGCATACTCAGGATTTTAAGCTCCCGGCTTTTACTTGTAATTATTCAGATAGCAATTAGACTTTCAGTTTTTCTGAGGAGCTAAAATGACTTCAATTTTTAAATTCTTCAGCTATGAGACTGTTTTTTTTTTTTAAATAAAAAGAGAGAGGAAGTGCATAGGGTATGAAGGCATTCACACACACACACACACACACAAAGTTCCCATTCAATTCTATTGGTCCAACTGATATCATTGTTAGCTTTTCTTTTAATACTTGGCTAGATTGTCTGCCGTGGCCTTAGCAAGCTTCATGCCTGCAGCAGTCATAATTGTGTCGTGGGTCAGTTACCTGAGAAATTGCCATTCTCCTCCCTCCACAGAAATGTGCAGTACTTTGACAATTTAGTAATTCAGGATGATTTTATTGCCCAGAAGGCTGGCAATGGCAGTGTTTCACCACTGGTACCAATTCTGCAAAGACGGCCAACCTGGGCATTAATATGCACCTTGCATAGGAACAATTGCTCACAGTCCTGCTATTACTGCTCACTTTGAAATTCAGTCAACAGCCTGCGATACCCCAAAACAAGAAAAATATGTACACTTATCTCCAGGCCATTAAAATCTTACAGCTGTGTTTACTTTCTTTTCTGTGCAAAGAATGAGTAAAATGGTTTCAGACGCAGAGCTTTATTTGGGAGTGTATAAGAAAAGGAGCGAAGCAAGAAAACAGCAGTGCCGATATTTCACAGGTTTCTAGTGGTTGTTTTAGAATGGTAATATCTCATCTAATTTTAGCTTCTCTTTGGAAAGAGCACCGATTCCGGCACCCCAATACATAATGGGTAGGGGCCCATGGGTACACTTGAGCAATCTAATCATTCCAGGTAATTTGCTGTATGGATGATTGCATTAAGGCACTGTGGTCTAGAGACTTCAATTCATTTCCACCCCCCACTCACAGTCACAAGTGAACTGGAATGAGATTCATGCTTTAATCTCAGATTTTCAGCCGCCATTTACACTAATGTTTTTAACCCTGCCTTTCCGAAGGAAATGTATGCATTTTATTGTCTTAGATTCACATCCTCTGCTGAAGGCGGATTCTTACATCCGAGCAGGGGAGAGAAAGAGGACAGAGAAACCAATCAAGGTCTTCTTTGGAATTAATGACAGCAGCTCCTCTCCATTGCATTACCCAAACCAAGAAGGTCATTAAAAAAAAAAAAAGCTTTGCAGATTCTTCCTGCAGCAGATGGTAGAAATGCCTTTTTGTTCTCTCTCTCTCACACACACACATATACAAAACACACCTGTGTAATGAAATTCTACCCATATACATTTAGAATGTTTTTATCATCTGGGTAGCTGTTTGAAAAACTCTTCTTTTTCCAGATAATCGAGTAGGAAACTGGTTCACATATATATGACTGTCATTTGAGGTCTCCTCACTTGATTATTCAGTACTCTCAGCATAAAGCTGGTTCACACATCCAGGGTCATTGCTCAGCTCCTGCAACATGGAACGATGGCTTGCATGTAAGAATGGCCAGTCAGAGATCACAGGCCAGACATTCATATTATCATATTTCTCACATCAGCTGTTAGCCTTTAAGTGTTCAGTTATGAAATAGAAATAAGTATTTGTGCGGAGGCAGGGAGCAAATGGATAAACTTTAACATTGCTTAGTGGTCGAGGTGCACTTGCATGAGATGGTCTATGTCATTTCAGAAATAAAATAGAACTTTTCTTTAATTACTTTTGAGACTTTATATATGAAATGAGGAAACTTGTGTGTGTTACAATTTTGTACCGGGACCAAAGACATTAGGCTTGGGCCCAGGAACCAAGGCCCAAACCTTTCCCCTGACATTTTAATAGGGTTTGGAAATTCCTGGAAATCTGGGGGGGGGTAGAGGCTGGGGAGGGGAGGTACAATTGAGATCTGGGTTTGCTGTCTCATTACCAATGCTGATTTCTCCATGCCTACTACCCCTCTGTATTAGCAGGTATGGCGAGGAGGGGTGATACTTATCTGTCCTGAAGCTTTGTTCGTTCCAATGAAGAATGGATGGGGAGAAATAGAATTCTAGGGAAGTTTAACACACAGCTAGAACCAGCCAGCATGTGTGGGTCTCTTGGCTGCAGTTCAAGAGATCAAGTAGAGGCAAGGGTTTGGGTATAGTAAGCTGGACAGAAGGGGAGTTAAAGCAGACAGGGGGTGTTGCAGGGATTGCGGCTAGCAAGGGGCAGGCGACTGGTCCTTACCTTTTATAGGTGGTTCTTTGGGTGGGTGGCAACTGTGCCAACCTGTAGACCCACCTACCTGTTAGTCCGTCCCAAGACTAATCTTATTGGTTGTGTGTAGTGAGGGGTGGCAACCTAGAGGGTTGGGCAATATTGTAACTTAAGACCTAACTCAAAGGATGGCATCTGGGCAAGTGTGAAAGCTTGGTGTCAAGGAACCTCCTTGAAGTGCAGATGAAGCTGGCCATTCCTCTGGTCATAAAAGGTCCATCGGGCAGGAAATGCCAATGTAAAATAAAGCAGAGATGTAGCATACGTGACAGCAGACAGTTCAACAATGTGGACTGTTTCTCCTTACGTTGTTCTTTTGCTGACAATATGGAGATGTGTGGTTTCTTCACCAGGCTGACAGCTGTGTAGCTGAAACCTCATTCACATGTAAGGCTTATGCAGGCACCTTCTATGTGTAATATCACAACAGGTGACATGTACAGCTTTCTGAGCCTATGTGTGTGTGCACAGTCCATTGTGTGTGTGTGGCAGCAAATATAAGTTCATAAAGCAAAATATCAGTCTCATCCTTTAACAAAAGGCATTATCTGACCCCTTAGAGGGCAGTACATGCAAGCGTTCAGTGCACAGGCAGTCACCCAATGGGGCAAATAATGCCCAAACCCAATGTGGGTCTGCAAAAGGTGTGTTGGGGGAAGACAGGAGCCCTCCTCCTCCTGTGATGCTTTTACCCAGACTTGCCACTGGGATGTTGCAACTCCAGTCTCTGTATACCACTGGGATGTTGCAACTCCAGTCTCTGTTCGGAACTTGTATAAAAAAATCACATCTAGTTTGGCCCTAAGTTTGGGGGCAATACTTACAGGGATCTAAGATGGGACAAAGGGAGGGAAGACAGTGTGGTATAGCCAAATTTTGTCAGATCTTGGAAGCTAAGCAGAGTCAGTACTTGGAATGGAAACCACCAAGGATTAGTCTGCGGAGGAAGGCAATAGCAAACCACCCATTTTTGACTTGTCTTGAAAGCCCCTTGCACATGAACCAGCAAGCAGTTGCCTTTGTTTGCTGTACTAAACAGAGACTGTGCATGTACAGAAACTTATTGTCTATTCCAGAGAGGAACATCAAAGAAATGGCATTCCATTCAGATATCAAGTGAGCCCTACAAATTGGCCAAATCTGTGTGATTGACCTGGTAACCATAAGCATTGGTGCCTTCCACCATTATCTGAAAAGATTCTACTGCAAACTATTTTGTTATGACAATCCTGTACCTAGGGTTGCCAACTCCAAGTTGTGGAATTCCTGGACATCTGGTGGTGGAGCCTGGAGATGGCAATGTTTGAGGAGGCGAGGAGGGAGCTCAGTGGGGATACTGAGTTCACTTGAAAGTGGCCCACTTTCTCCAGGGGAACTGATCTCTGTAGTCTGGAGATCTGTTGTAATTCTGGGAGAACTCCACCCCCCTACCTGTAGTTTGGTACCCCTACCTGTAACTGTATTGTTTGAATTGTAGATATTTTTCTGTGCATTATGTGTAAAGGTAAAGGTAAAGGTTCCCTTGCTCGAAAGCCAGTCGAATCCGACTCTGGGGTTGTGGTGCTCATCTCCGTTTCAAAGCCGAAGAGCCAGCGCTGTCTGAAGACGTTTCCGTGGTCATGTGGCCGGCGTGACTAAACACCAAGGCGTACGGAACGCTGTTACCTTCCCACCGAAGTGGTACCTATTTATCTACTTGCAATGTCTTGCTTTCAAACTGCTAGGTTGGCAGGAGCTGGAACTAGAGACGGGAGCTCACTCCATCATGCGGCACCCTCGGGTCTCGAACTGCTGAACTACTGACCTTCCACAGCTTGCAGTTCAGCGTCTTAACCATTTGAGCCACCGCAGCTCCTACATTATGCATTATGTGTATATGCATGTATATGCTTATGAAAGACAGAGGAAAGAATGATACCAGTATTTGGAAGCTGAAAATGCTGAGTAGCTATTCACTGTGGCTCCATTAAGAAAGGAAATTAAGCACTGCACAATCTAGTGGACTTTCATGTTATGGTCTCTTTAAAAAAGCTGTACTTTCTGTCATGAATAATCCTTATGTGTATAGGGAGATAGTATCTCTCCTTTTAAAAACATTGGGTAGTTGGAAATAAATAGGTAGAGAACAATAAGAACAATGTTGAGAAGTGAAAACAAAATGCAAAGTTAGCCACATATTTCCATACTGAGGAAGTCAGCCACAATGTGACCTGGGGAAGAGCCAGCCAGTCTCTCTCCCTTGGGTCTTCCAAATGGGATGTGCTGGAGGAAAATAGGTTTCTAATTGTCTGGTCCTAAAGTTGGCAGAGTAGTTTACACAGCAACAGTGCACAAACTGATTAAGAGTAGATAAAGGTTTATTTAGGAATTAACATTCTTGATAGGAAAGAGGAGAGACAGAGATAGGCTCCTAAATACATCTCTAGCTGAGAGACAGGGTAAGACTAAGCGTGGCACATCTGAGAAGAAGGGGGAAATTGCCCTAAGAGTAGCTATCTGGAGACAGACAAGGAATGACACTTAACAGGAGAGAAGGTACTGACCTCACTATCCTGTCTAAGGGTCGTTCTTCATCTGGCATTCGCTCCACATTTTCTCAACACTGAGGGAAAAGTGCAGCTCAAAATGACATTCAGACACCCCAGGGCCAACGCCATATTGACTGCAAAGTCACCCCTGAACAGCCACAAAACGGCCAGAAATGTATGCAGAAGCTACCATCAAACCCGATGATCAAAGGAAGGGAAAGCAGCATGCAATGCAGGGGGGAATTTCTGTTCCAGTGTGGGTTTACTAAAACAACATAGGGAAAAACCAATGCAGAATTGCCCTAATTGTCTTCTTGCTGCCCCTTGCAGGGTCTTCTTCTCTTCTTCTTTGTATAACGGTGTTATGTATTGAGCCCTAGCCTTTCCTCTAGCTGTACCTAGAATTGGTTGAGCTTGCTTTACTAGAACAATAGCTCGCCTGGATCCAGGAAATAACCAACAGATAAGCAGTGTAATCTAAATAGCCTATCACTGGGAGCGTGTGTGTGTTGGGTGTGGTGCTTATAAGCAGGGTGTGTTGGGTTTTGCATGATTATAAGCAGGGCTCCAGCCCTGCTGGCTTGTCCTGTAGTTTGCTGAAATCACTTATTAAACCTGAGCTGATCACTGCAATGCATCTAGAACCCAGTATTTAACAACCAGACATTGCCTTTTCCAGCACCTAAGACATGTTATTCCAGGACATAAGTGCTAAGGAGGCTCACACCAACAACTAGGTCATCATAAATTGAAAATATGCCTTTGCAACAGCAGTGTTACAGAAGAATCACAGATGGATGCACCAATATAAATGCTTAGGACCTCGATTCAAAGCAAGTTCTCATCTTTGTTAATCAGTACAACTTTTATTGACAACAATGCATCTCAAATTCCACTAAAATTACTTGAATGAAAAAAGCAATATCCATGACAAGTGCTCATTTTTTATTCTCTTTAAAAATATTGGTTACTCTAATCAATGGTCATTCTGCATACCAATTTGGTTTTAGAACTGTAGGGGGTGCTAGACCTCTCAAATGATTTTTTTTTATTGATTAAAGCTGCTTTTCAAAACGAAACATATGGAATAAAATGCTTTGGGTCTCTCCTGGAGAAATAACATCCTGCTTTAGAGCACTAGAGAGTCCTAAAGTGTAGTAACTATGAATCACATTTAATTGACATGTTTTTAGCTTTTGCTTTAATGGAAAAAAAAGGAGTAACCCTTTCAACTGAGAGAAGTTTTAAATTTATAGTCATGAGAACAGGCTGTGAGGCCTTTGAAGTGCAGGTGTTTCGGTCAGAATAACCTGGATATTAGCTGGCTCACTAAGGTGAAGAGTTTTTGAAGCAGCTCTTTTGCTCTGAGTGAAAGCAACTTTCAGTGTAGTTGCATGAGAGAAATACAGCTGAACAATTCTATATTTTGTGTGTTAGCTTAAGGTAACCAGACTGTTTGCCTAAGAAAGAGATCATCATACAGGCAGGTGTATGGAGACACTAAGTTGAAAAGGGCAAACAAGTTTGGGAAAAACAAGATAATAAATCTTTTTAAGGAGTATTATGTCACAAAGACAAATCATGTACATCTGTCAATTAGAAGAAGCACAGGTGGGCATTAGATCATAGTTTTTGGCACTGACTAGAAGGGTCAATTATATGAATTGTGAAATAGTGTCTCCTACAGGCCAAACCAAGCTATGTATTTTACAAATTATACCCTTAATGTTAATACAAGCAATTTTATGAAAATGACCAAGAATAATTCTGTAAAATATCTGGAAGAACTAAAATGAATAATAAATATATAGATCAATACATCTATGAAAGCTTAATGATGCAAGGTATTTTGTAACACTAAAATAATTCATGTAAAAGAGTTTAATGCTTTAAAATATCATTGTAAGGATGTGTTTTTATTCTGATGTATTTGTAAACTGAAAATAAGTTTCCAAAATGCTTTTAAGATACTTCATATGCCTATATTAAGTGTAAAGAAGAACAATGGTGGTAACTGAAGCTGAGAACTTAATACTGAGAAGTTCAGCTTGAAAAGTTCAGTGATAGGTAACAGAAGACTGGGAGTAATGCTAAGGGAGAAAACAAAACTAAAAATCTGAATTAATCAGTTTCACCTGTGCTGTAGGAGTGAGAAACACTGCCAACTACCATTTTGGGTGCCACGTATGTAATTGATGACTGACAAGACAAAGAGAACTGAACTGAGCATGTCTACGTGATGTCAGTGATGATGTAAAATAAGAACGAGCAGAAGAGAGTATATAAGTCTGCTCCCTGCAGCTATTTGTTGAACTCTCAGTCTGAATTAAGCTGTAGAGGGTTCCTTTATTCGAATAAATACTTTTTAATTACCCTTTACTGCCTGGAAGATTGTTTTCACTGTGTGGTATATTGGCTAGCCACATAAGTTAAAGAACCTGAGTGCCTTTAGCGTATTGGCAACAGAACCATATGCAGAAAATGGAACTGTTGTCCCCCCCCCCGATTTTTCTGGGGGGAAAGTTAATTATGCCTTGAATGTAGAAGGTTTAGCACTATGAATGCTATTTCTCAGGGGTCGTCAGTTGATCTACAGGATTCTGAACATATCCCAGTTTCAAAATGCAACAAAAATTATGTTTATTCATAAGGACTTATCATATGCACAAGTGGACTGTTGGTGGAATGTATGGTGGACTGTTGACATTTAGGTGTGCCAGTTGCACACATACACTGCAGTACAGGGTTGGGATTTTAAAAGCTCACATATTTTACTAAACAAAGTTTAGTATTGTTTTGGTGGCTTCAATAGTTTCTTTTTATTGCTTGCTGATTGAAGAAAAACAGAAATTGTGTTTTCACTCCCATTTTGGAAACAGGAAGTTTCAGCATGATATGCCTTTGCCCTTACTACTCATTTTATCCAGAAGAGCTTCTTTTTGTATACACAATCCTACTTAGAAAATCTTGGGATGCTCTACATTAATATGTGCACAATTTTCTTATATCACTGATCATTGAAAATATTTATATACTTATTTAAAACTAGGGTTGCCAGGTACAAACTAGGCAATTCCTAGAGAGAACTGATGTCACTTTTTGAAAAGTTCATTATTACTTTTAGATTATTTTTCTCCCGCTGGCTGCAGCAGCAGCAGTGGAAAACAGAAGCCCAGTGGGGACTTGGAAACACTATTTAAAATATTTGTGATTATTTTCCTTGCACTTATAGATGTCCATGATAATAAAAGTCAATGAAACGACCACTTTAATAATCCATAGTCATAAGATGCAGAATAGCCACAAAATCCTACTCACTAAATGCCAAATGAAAAGGGAAGGTTTTGAGGCCTTTACAAAGTTTAGAAGAGAGGAAACGTATAGGAAGATTATTGAGAAATGGGGCCATCACAGCAAAAACCCTGGTTCTAGCAGTCACAGCCCCCACCTGCTGAGTTTTTTCACATATTTGAGACCAAAGCTGTGAAGGGGTTTAAAATCGCTACCCTGAGAACCTAGAAGCAAATTTATGATCAGTGTAACAAGGTAGAACAGACAGTGTTCATCTGGAACCAGTTTAAAATGGGTCGCTTGTTATGGTCCAGTTGAAGTTACCAAGGATAGTTACCAAGGTTCTTCAATGGTAGCTCCATATATGTTAGAAATGAAATTCTATGGAGCTCTGGAGATGGGAAGAATTCATCAAGTTCTTTCCTACTGAGGTTTGTTTTTGACTCGCAAGCAAACTGGAAGGAATAGATGGGACCTGAGTGTACTTCAGTTAAAGCTTCAGTCTTTATTGATTACTCACAATTAGGCTTGAGCACTCATATACACCTACCTTACATTTCCAACAGTTCTTATTAGGGGTGCCATAACATTTTGCTAGTTTTTCCGGTGTCCAGTGCCACCTGTAGAACATCTTGTATATATTTTCTTTATATGGGATTGCACGCATGAATTTTATTGACTGCCATGTTTTAACCCATTGTTCGGCCTCTAACGTATATTGCAAATCTTTTGACCACGTGAGCATGGTTCCTTTGATCATATCATCTACCCGGTAATCTAACATTAACAATTTATACAGTTTTTGAATTAACTTGTCGCTCGAGGACAGCCAAAGGAGAAAAGCTGGCAAGTCACATACGAAGACCTATTAGATGAAAACGATAATCTAAAAACTGTAGAACAATTAGGTAAACAAAAGACGAAACTCACCTGGTGGGATTTGATGCACTTAAATTCAAGATACAACAGAGATAAAAAAGTGGGATTTTACAAAGAGAAAAACGATTTAGATAGAATTTGGCTGTCCCCTACTGAGGTTTGTTTTTGACTCGCAAGCAAACTGGAAGGAATAGATGGGACCTGAGTGTACTTCAGTTAAAGCTTCAGTCTTTATTGATTACTCACAATTAGGCTTGAGCACTCATATACACCTACCCCAAACTAGCCAGATGATGACACCAAATAATGATTGATCAGAAATCCTGAAATGGCACAGATTTTATACTCTTTTCCTCTTAGTGCCTCCTCCTGGAGTGATTTCCCCTTATAAGGTACGCATGAGGCCTTTGGACCATGGTTCGTGTACCTAAGTCACATGTCCATAGCATCCCAGATACCTGTTCACTTCCTAACTTCCCCCTTATTTGGATCTCTTGGGGCTTTCAAGGCGATGGAATTTGTGCCAACCAAGACCTTATGGCCCACCTTCTTTCCTAACAGATCATCATGTGTTGGCCCATTACATCCTAACAAGTCTGAGCATGTACAGTTAATTCAACATAAGCCAATAAAGAAGCTGGCAATTGGTTTCAGCAAGATTCTAATCATAACTCAAAATTCCCCACTCTGAGCACAGGTTGGCAGCTGCCAATCACCCTGTGGTTAGCTCAAGCTTGGCATTAAAAATCTGTCTGCTTTCCTGCAGGCATCAAAATGTGCTTTAATTGCATAAGTACAGAGGGTTTATCTGCTTTACCAGGAAGATATATTCTAGCACATCTACTAAATATAAACAGACTTCTTTTCCTAGACATTGTGGTTTGGCTGGTACTGGTACTTCTGCTTTTAGCACGGCAGGTCCTGCACCTGGATAATGACTACCCTGACTGCAAAAATCAGAAGGGTATACTTCACAGGCCTGATAAATTTTATATCTATCCATAGAGTCTGTTATAGAAGCTGAGACTAGAAGTTAGGGAGGCATAGATCAGCATAGCAAGGTTTCAGTGATCTAGAAGGGATGAAAGGCTATGTATTATTCAGAAAAACAGACATTCCTACTGTCACCTCTATCTGTTGTTCAAAAAGCAGATCTGGATCCATGAGCACTCTGAGGTTCTAAAGAGGAGGAGGAGATTGGATTTATACCCTGCCCCTCACTCAGAGTCTCAGAGCTGCTTACAAACTGCTTTCCCTTCCCCTCCACACAACAGACACCCTGTGAGGTAGGTGGGGGTGAGAGAGCTCTGGCAGAATCTGCTCTTTTTCAAGAACAGCTGTGCCAGAACTATGGCTTGCCCAAGGTCATCCAGCAGGTGCAAGTAGAGGAGTGGGAAATCAAACCCAGTTCTCCCAGATTAGAGTCTTTGCACTTAACCATTACACCAAACTAGCATATTGACAGTGCCAAACCCTGAGGCCATTGTCCGTCTCACCCAGAAGCTATAGATGTTTAACACTGGCAATAACATGATCCACATAATAATCTATAGACCCCAGTCACCCCCAGTAATGTTACTAGACAACAGAAGAACCAAAACCACTGGAGAACCTATCCTGAGATTCTACTAAGTGTTCTAATTGTTTCAAGAAGAATGGCAAGGTTGACCATACTAAAAGCTGCAGAAAGATTTGGCAGAATTGTCACAAAGGAATTTTCCCTTTCAACCTGCCAGACATAGATCATCCACTGCTGTCACCAATATTGTCTCCATGCCACAAGTTAAATTGAAAGGCTCAAGGAAAGATGCGTCTTTCAAGAATCCCTGGAGCTGCTGTGTCATAGCATGCTCAATCATCTTGCTTCCCTAAGGAAAGATCTGAGACTGGTCTCAAATTGGCCAGGTCATCTTTATCCAAAGATATTCTCATTAACAGCAAACATACCACTGCATCTTTCAACAACTGAAAGAAAGAACTCCCTCCAAAGTAAAAAAAGAAAAGAATAATCCTAGCTAATAGATTAGATTTCACAAGCCATGATGGACAAGGATCAGATTTACATACCATGGCCTTCACAATCATGTGTGACATCAGACTGAGCAACCTGATTTGATTCAAGTAATTGCAACAATTGGTTGATTCTGATGCGGCTGGCACAGAATCAGTAATCAATGATGTGCGTCTGTCAACTACTTCCATTAAACTCTCATTCCACACTACGATTACAGTCTCTACAGGGTTATCCAAACAATATTTCACAATATTCTACAATCCTATTGGAACCAAGGGTGTCTGAGGATGGGCCATCTAACTGATTCTTTGCCATTGTGAATCCATATATAACACATATGTGATATCAGATACATATGACAAGCATATTAGAGAACAGGCCTTTCCCCCCATGATTTATAGCCAGCCCTATAAGAGAAACCTTAAAGATCGTTATGTTCAAAGCTTCGGAGCTGTTATTGGATTTTGTACCTGGGCCATCCATGAACTTTGATCAGTTTACCCTTTAGAACCTCAAATGATAGAATAGGAAAAGTATATGTGCTTTGGATTGGTTTAAATCTTTCCTTATGAACCTGTCTCAAAGAGTTGCCATTGGACCCATCAAACTGTAAATATTAAAATTTGCCAGGCTCTTAACTGAGTAAGCAAGGGACAGCTGAGCTCCAGTGGAATTGGGAAGTACAATGTCCTTGAAATTCCATGATCTCTTTAAGTATTTGAAAGGCTGTCACTTAGAGGAGGGCAGGAAGTCTGGGGGTTTCCATTGGCAGCAGAGGATAGGACTTGCAATAATGGGTTTAAATTACAGGCAGTAAGAGTAGTTCAGTAAGAGTAGTTCAGCATTGGAATCAGCTGTTTAGGGGGGCACTAATTAAATTAAAATTTAACTTAATCTAACAGAGTGGGGGGGAGAGGGAGTGTGTGTGTGGGGGAAAGGAGTAGTAGCTCCTTACCACAGCCGGCTTCCTCCCCTTCACTGCGTTGCTTGGAATGAAGCTTCTGAGTCAAATGAGGGAAGGAGGGAGAAGCACACCAGGGAGCCCAGCTGAAGAGGGAGTGGCTCTGGGGCGCACCACTATGGAGAGGGAGGGAAGGGGGGAACAGCTGCTGCTACTGCTGCCTTTCCAAAAAATAATAATCACTGGCATGCGCCCACCTCACCAAGTCCGGGGGCTTTCCTCCAAGCTCCGCCTGCTCGAAGGCCTTGTGAAAACCCAGAGCGAGGCTGGAGATTGTCAGGTGCTGGAGGCGAAATGCAGCAAGTCCACAGAGAACAAAAAAAGTACTGGTCAGGGGGCGTTTGGGGTGGGCTTTGGGCCAGTGCAGTGGGGGTGCTGTAGATTCAATAGGAGGCACTGCTCCATGCACCCCACCGCTGACTAAGGCCCTGGTCCCTGACTTTCTGGGCTACACCTCATCTTACTATTAGAGCAACTCCATTCCTTCTGTGTTTGTCATTCCCAGTAATTTTCTGACTGAAAATGTCCTAATCCAGTCCACTTTAGGTCGCTCACTCCTAGGATTGCAATTTTTAAATGTTCTGTTTCTTTTGCATCCATTCACATCAACAACTGAACATCCTTTTAGATTTAGTCCTGTTGCATCATTAAGAATAGTACTAGTTGGTAGTTATCTTCAGCTCTTTCCCAGTAGCTGATTGAGTGCCATCTGACTTGGTGGTTCCATCTTTCATCACTTTATATCTGTTTTCATTTTAGATTATCTTCATAGAGTTTTCAAGGTAAGAGTAGTTCTGAAGTGGTTTACCATTGCCTTTTTCTGCACAGTACTAACCAGGGTTAGCTGTAATGCCCACTGCCATTGTCTATGAAGGATCCTCTGCCAGTGTCACCTTCCACTACTGCTGCTGCCCAGTAGCTACCCTTTGAGGATTCATCTGCCACCATCACCACTGGATCAGTCTGTTCTCTTCTGCTGATGTGGCTGCTGATCCCTGAAGTGGGTGGATGCATCTTAGTCTGGTGTCTCAGCTGTGACCATTTCACCTTGAGTGACTCTGCTAGGAGTTTACAGAATGGCTCTCGGCTTTGCTGAGACATGCAACCCCCCTCACCACATTAAGGTGTGCGTCCACTGTACATAGGGCATATCATCTCTTTGCTGCACATATTACCCTGATGCTGTTGCATCGTTTTCTACTGATGTAATACCATTTTCTTGATTGTGTCTGCACTCTTTGTGATGTTTAAATGCTATGCCTATTCAGATTTCTATAACCCTAGTCCTAGTACACTGTTTCTTAGATGTCTTATCAGAATTGTATCAGCTGTGTAATTAACTTTGTCTTAGTGAGATATAATACATGAATAAATAATACCTCAGGTAACCTCAAGCAATTCTTACTGTAGTGTGTGTGTGTGTAAAATGCCATCAAGTTGTAGCTGACTTATGCCGACCTCAGCAAGGGGCTTTCAAGGCAAGTGAGAAGCAGAGGGGGTTTGCTATTGCCTTCCTCTGCAGTCTTCCTTGGTGTTCCCCCTTCCAAGTACCGATCCTGCTTAGCTTCCAAGATCTGACAAGATCAGGCTATACCATGTCACCTTCCCTTTCAGTTGTTACTGAATTAGCTTTCATTTATTCATTGACTTCATTTATACATCAGCGTTTCTCCCCAATAGGCCCCCTAAGTGGCCAACAAAATTCTCACTTTCTGTTTTACCCATTTTAGGGTTTGGGAGGCATCATATCAGGGGGCTCTGTTGGCTTGCTCCCGCCAAAGCACGCCCACCATTCCATCTTTCCCAAAGGTGATCTGCCATAGGTGAGGCACAGCGATGCAATCTGTCATTTGCATCCTTCTTCTCCTCCTCTTCTTCCTCTCCTTGGCTATTTTCAAAAGGATTCATTATAACAGGGAAGGGGCCTTCTACCACTGTTGCCGCTGTGGGTCTCTCTGTTGATTTTTCTTAAATTGCAGCTTGTTGTGTATTTAATTATACAATATTGTGTATTTCTTTGTCCCTTCCCCCCAAGACTGGATTAGGATTGAAACCTCACGGTCATTTTTTAAGGCTCATCTGTGGGAATGGGGTAGAGCTGGGGAACACACAGGCAGATACAGTTCATCAGGGTCTTTTGCTGTGTCTGTTCAAGATAGGACTGCCAGCCTCCAGGTGGGCAACAAACACACGGGAAACACGGCAAGGTTGAGCAAACATGGTCTATGTTTGCCTATGTTTGCTCAACCTCCAGGTGGGGCCTGGAGAGCTCCGGCTGTTACAACCAATCTCCAGACAATAGAGATCAGTTCCTCTGGAGAAAATGGCTGCTTTGGATGGTGGACTCTATGGCATTGTGCCCTGCTGAGGTCCCTCTCCTCACCAAATCCCGCCCTCCCCAGTTTCCACCTCCAGATCTCCAGGTATTTCCCAACCCAGAGCTGGCAACCCTAGTTCAAGATTTGTCTCTCGTGCACAACTGCCCATTCATTTTCTTTTGGATATAATATAATATAATTCCATAAGAACATAAAATACTCTTGAGTATCTAACAAGAAATATGATTCAGCCTTAGTGTTCCTCTTACAGTCATTTTTTCCCCCTCTCAGGTGACATTCTAACATTGAATTTCATTAGGAAACAATTTAGTCTAATCACTTGTTTCATTGCAAAGAAGAAGCCAAACATTATTCTCTGGAATGAATTTTTCCTCCAGTGTTGTAGATGATGGTTTTCTAGATGTTGTTGCAGAGATTTCTGTGTGTGACCTTTTTCACTTTGACTTCATCTTGTGTGAGGTGGCTTACAATTGTTACTAGGGTATAAAATTAGAACAGGGCCTGGCCTGCTGTAGTACCTAGGGGTACTGTTTCCATCAGCCTTTTATCTTAGTGTATATTCCACTGCATACTGGAACAGATGCCTCATCCTAATCCTTCAGAGGCATAGAGGTGTGCATTCATCTCTCAAACAAATGAAACAATGAACTGTTTGGGCCCTCAAGGTCCACATTTGTTCACTTGTTTCTCTTCTTCTTCCACTGCTGACACACTACTTTCCTGAGTATACACTGAGACTTGAAGGGAGCTCAGATGCATCAGAAACAATGTCGGAAGTACCAGGAAAAGTATAGGTGTGGGGAGAGAGATTCACCCACCCTTCTGTCATCTGGCTGGCCACAATCAGCCCCCTGAATGCCTGGCTCTTCCATCAGTGCAACTGGAAGTAGCCAACTGCCCATACAAATAACCTCTAATACTTAGAAACTTCTTCAATCCCCAACCCAAAAGAGTGAACCACATTCTACTGAAATTGACAACTGTCATTGATTTTAATCGGTCTGGACTTTTGTCCTGCTTTGGGACGACAAAAACCAACATTGAGTACAACTGCAAGAGAAACATGAAACCTAACTGAAATCTGAAAAAGCAGAGAGAATTCCACCAACCAGTTTAATAGAAGCCTAAAACAACCCATTTCCACCAGGGCATCCTTCTCCACTGTTTGCCAGGTAATGACCTTTTCTTTCTCTGCAGAGGCAACAACAGTCCTTAGCTCTTTGTAACACTGATTTGCATGGAGGCTGTTCATCATTTACCCCTGAAACTCCCCTTTCAACATCTCCTTCCTTTCAATGGTATTTTTGTAGAGAATTATAGCAATATTATTTTAAACAATATTATTTTAACAGGATTATAAAAACCAGCTGCCCTTTTGTTCTCTCTTGAATGGTAATCTTTTGTTTATATAGTACATCCTGCCAGAATAATACTGTGGGTGCACAATTATAATGCAGCTGATGTTAGAGCCTAGCTTATAAAACTGAGACAGCAAAGGGAATCATTTATATCCAGAATGAAAGAAGGAAAGAGAGAGAGAGAAAAGTGCTCCTTTTATTTTATGCAGAGTGGGTCATGTATTTATTAAACATATTTATTAAATGTGTTTTGTTTTGCTTTTTTCCTCTTTTGGGTATAAGGGGAAAACCACAAACTCTGCTCAACAGCATCAAGATGTGTGGTTTTGGTTTGAGGAAAATATTTTTCATATGATGTTTCCTTATTTTCCTGCATGTACTGTTTTTTACAACTTAGCGTAGAGCGAAGGAGGAAGGAATAAATTCTGTGGCTGATAATGGGCTCCATGTCCACTGAATCATGAAAAACTACCATTACTGCATTTTATTTTACCAGTGATTGGATTCTGCAGAACCTAATTTGTAAGCAACTGCATGGCTTACTACAGCTCTACTAACTCTCTTATCCTGACTGTGGCGGAGCCAGCTGTCAAACGTCTCCTGAAACCTCAGGGCTTATGGACATAACTTTTGACCTAATTAGTCGAGAACATCATTATTAAAATTGTTGTAACTTCTTTTATCACCATGCTATTATATCCCATGGTTGCTTCTAGCAGCTCTGTTATTAAAGTTTAATTAAGCTTCACTGCCATCAAGTGGTACATGCCCTGAACTACACTTCAAAAAGGTAAGCTTTTGAGCTGGGGAGGGGAGTTGACCTCTACACAATATAAAACTACTGTGGATGAAATACAATAAAGTACTGTGTCCAAAGCTGGGCAGACGTCCACTGGATCTGCCTGCCTGCCTGTCTCTGTCCCACATTTTTATCATGCCCTTGCACCAAGGAACTTATGGCAGCATACATGGTCCTCCCCCTCCCATTTTAACCCCATAATAACCCCGTGAGGTGGGTTGGACTGAGAAAGAGAGAGCAGCTGGCCCAAGGTCATCCAACAAGTTTCATACTTGAGCAAGGATCTGAACCTCCTTCATCCTGGTCCAACCACTATAGCCATTGCAGTTCTTAGACATAAAAATGCAGCATGTGGGGTTAACAAGGTAGCACCACAGTCAGAGGTCATCTTCCTGCAATAGCATCATGTACCTTTGCATCTAGCAAGCAGTCATCCTATGGGGGTTCTGCTGGAAGTGGTCCATCTTTCCCCACTTTCCCCTTCTTGAGAAACTTCCCATGAGCATTCCGTTGTTAGGTGTGGGAGGACCCCTGAAGACAACAAGCCATGCAGGGTCTGCTGTGAGAGATGCTCAAACACCTGCTGGGTTAGTTCACATTCTGTTTGCCAGTCAGGAGCAGGAAGCCAATTTTTCCAATGACTTTTTAAAACAGATTTTTCATATGTTTGTTGACCCATTCACAGCCTCACTATATTCCTTCCTACTAATGCAGTACTGAGTGATCAGCATTTTGTGCACTGAGTTCTCACACAGCCTGATTGAGTTCTGTTCCCCACATCCTTGCTGCATCATAATTCTACTCAACAACCAGTTGTTTAAGGCAGACAATTAAAACAGTTGGAAATTGGAGTTTCTGGTTTTGGCGACTCACTGACGGGCATGTTTCATTGAGCTCTAATGAATGCGACCCAGGATCGTAGCCGACAGGAGGGGTACCTGATGATTCCAGTCCCCCTCAGAGCTCTTGGAGGGGGCTCGTAACCTGGGGTGCAAGAGGTGCCACTCTCGAGGTGATGGCCAAGGGATTGATGCTCCTCTTTGCCTTAACAGGTCCCACTGTTGCGAAACCAGCAATGGCGACTGAGACGCACACCGGGGAAAGTGAACAGGAGATCTAGTGTCTTAAATCTTTCCTTACCTTGTTGAACCAAGCAGCCAATGAAGCGTGAGTCCATATGCCTTTAAGACAGGCAAACATTTAAGTGGCAGCTTCCCCCAAATCCTCAAACTTAAAAGCAGAGGGAATTGAGCTGAGCTCACCCCAGGAGAAAAAAGAAGCAACTTTAAGAGGTATAAGGGGGAAAGCTGCTTGGAAAGCATTATATAGTCCAAATAGAGTGGTTAAAGGGCGAGATCTAACAAACTTACAGAGACTTAAAAAAAACTTTTTCCTAATGTAAACAATGTCACATTGGGCTGAAAAAATGGTGCCGAAAGTGAGATCATCTTCAGGAACTGCTAGCTCAGCAGCATCTGCTTCCAAACTGGAAGCAACCATAGACTTTTCTAATATGCTAGCCACTGCATTGTGCCCTCTACTGGACCAGATGACCCAGCTAGATGACTCAGCTTAATAATAATTTTGAAACTCTCCAAAAACAGCTAAAAGAAACTAATATAAAAACAGGAAAAAAAGCAAAGACTTTGAGAAAAGTTGATGCTAAGATAAAAGCATTAAATCAGAGACTGGAGGCAGTGGAAAAAGAGAAAGACTCTGATAAACAACAGCTGCTACAACTACAAATGGAAAAATCATCATATATCCTGAGATTCCAAGGTGTCTCGGAACAAAAAGGGGAAAACCTCAAAGAGATTTTAAGTGAAGCCCTGGCACCGGTAGTAGACCTCAAAGCAGAATTTATACAAAGCAAGATGGATGTGGTCTATCGGACTTATCCAGACTACATCAAGAAAAATAAACTACCCGGCAAAATATTTGTGAAATTTTCCAAGAGGTCTACCAGAGATGCAATACTTAAAGCGACCAACAGGATTACTCTAAAAATCAAAGGTGAAGAAATGAGAATCTTAAAAGACATTCTATCTGAGACAAGAAAGAAGAGAGACTTCCGGTTTTGGTGGGCTGATGGCAGCCATTTCCCCAAGGAGATCCTGGGGGCTGATCCGTGGGCCAGCGAATTGAGAGGGGGTGCGAATGTCCACACTCCCCTGGGACTCTTGCGATGAGTCCCTTGCCATGGGGCACACTGCTGGCAGATTGAGGCTTCCCTTTGCCCCGAAGGTCTCTGTGCTGTGTTCCCGAAAGGGACTAATCTATGCACACTGGGACAAGCACTTGGAGGTACAGCATTTAAATTCTTACCTGGCGAGATCCGAGTGATCAGACGTTGAAGAGTGAGTCTGTTAAAGCGAGAACACCAGAGAATGAGTGAGTCCCCTTTTACTAAAAGCGAGGGGGGACTCCCCCCTGGAAAGAACAAACAAGCGAGAAAAGAAAAGCCTTGGTAGTGGGGACGGAGTCTTGAGAGGCAATAGCCTGTATTAGAGAGA
>NW_015163115.1:572428-586597 GCF_001447785.1 Gekko japonicus | reverse complement strand
GTTCCAGCTCCAACAAGACAATGCCACAGGGAAAATGTTTAAGAAGAATGAAGATAACAGCGTGGAAAGAGAAATTGACTGTGTTATACACTGAGGGAAATATTATTATTAATTTGCTTTAAATGAAGGAGGGAAAATAATTGTAAAATGAGAAGCCACTGCTCTTTGATATTTGTGTTTAAGTGAACTAGCAATTATCCTGGGATGCTCTTTGTATAGTCAGATTTGATGGTTTGTTAACATAAGCGATGATGATGACTGACCACTCTCAATGTCAAGAAAAACAATTTTTATATTGATAAGCTAATACTTTTATAAGCAATGTAAGACCTCCAACTCTTGGGTTTTTAGTGGGTTTTCTTTACTTTCTCCCATAGTTGTAGATCCCCTCCCTAATTTCATTGTAGTTTTTAGAAAATGCAAATAAGAAAAATCCCCTACGGGGGCCCAAAAAAAAGATAAGAAAGAAGAGACAACAATATAAAAAATGGACAACTTTTCTACAGAAAAATTCCACTCCTTACAGATGGATGTTACCAGAGGGACTTATCTTCAGCTCCAAGGAGGAAAAAAAATAAAAAATAGACTCTGTTGCAAAAGTCAAAGCAATTTTGGAGCAGCATCAAAAAACAGAGAAAGAGAAAGGAAAAGTGGAGGACAAAAATGCAGAGGAAGATAACAGTAAAAATGGATCAGGACATAGTAGCAGTACATCAGGCAGTTCCTCAGGAGAAGACTCTGAATCTGATATGGGAGAAGCCGTCCTCAAACTTCTCAAAGTCAGATGGGACTATGACAAAGATAAACGTAAAGGGAAAAAGAAGAAATAATGAACCAATTCTGAAAGTTTAATACTATATATTTTTTAAAATTTCTAACCCGCCCTTCCCACGAATGGGCTCAGGGCGGCTAACAAGCAAGGGCACCATATGCCAATACATAAAACCAAGTAAAACAAGATAAAATCAAAATACTATTAAGTCTAATGTACCAGAATACACCTATTTGGCTAATATTGTTTGTGCCGAATTATATTTGAAACAGTTAATCTCATCCTTCATCTTTAGAACGTTAAAGCTAAAGGAAACTTTAAAATAAGCTATTTGTATCATACTAGATCCCTGTTTAGCTATCTGTTTTAGTGTTTCCTTATCCCTTGCCCTGTGTAGTATGTAGTGAAAATGCAATAAAAAGGTTTTTTTAAGGGAAAAAAACCCAGTTGGAAATCATGTAAATTCCTCTTAAATAAACATTATGTAAAAAACAACCACTGTTCCATGTTTGTAGACCTTAGCAATATTCATGACTGCTGATCTGTTTGCACTGGCTTCCTTTGTTTCATCCTAGCCAGCTAGGGTTGCCAGGTTCCCTGTGGCCACTGGCAGGGGGTGGGGGAGGGTTTCCAGATCCAGGTTGGGAAACTCTTGGAAAGTTGAGAGTGGAGCCTGGGGAGCACAGGGACCTCAGTGGGGTCCAGTGCCAAAGAGAGGACCTTCCAAAGCAACCATTTTCTCCTGGGGAACTGATCTCAGTAGTCTGGAGATGAGATGTAATTCTGGGGGATCCCCAGGTCCCACCTGGAGAATGGTATCCATAGGTATTCAGAAGTTTACTGGCTCTGGTTGTGGAAGGCTCCCTTTAGTCACCATAGCTAGTGGTCGTTGATGGACATATCCTAGTATAAATAGATGTACATGCCTATAACATACCCTTACTTTGAGGTTGAGGAGAACAGAGGCCTGCCTAAAAATTGGTCAATAGGAACTTCTTTGGACATATGCATGCCCATTTTGTTCCTCTTCGTTTTCTATTATTAACTCAAGACTTTTAGTTATCAGTTTTTATTTTCTGCTTTGGCTGGATTTAAACCATTACTTCTGTTAATTATTACCTGCTATCCTTGCATTGTGTAAAGCTCTAGTCCAACCCTCAGAAAGACTCAATCTGGTTGGTTTCTATGTTCAACAGTTACTATAGTCTCATCCTTACAGTCTATAGGGGAGGAGGAGGAGGGAGGAGGAGATTGGATTTATACCCCGCCCTTCACTACCCAAAGGTGTCTCAGAGCGGCTTACAAACTCCTTTCCCTTCCCCTCCCCACAACAGACACCCTGTGAGGTAGGCTGAGAGGTGAGGCTGAGAGAGCTCTTAACAGAAACGTATCAGAGCTACGGCTTGCCCAAGGTCATCCAGCCAGGTGCAAGTGGAGGAGTGGGGAATCAAACCCGGTTCTCCCAGATTAGAGTCCGCGCACTTAACCACTACACCAAACTGGTGGCTGGGAACATTTTTGTGCCAGGTGAATGGGGTTTTGGCAAAACTTTTGTTCCTCCTCTGTTGCAGTTTTTAGCCTGGGCACAGTCAGAGGTATGAACCAAAGGGCTCGTGGCCCATGGTTTACAGCCCATGGCCCTTGATGTGATGTAGGCCCATGGATCCAGGACTGGTTCAAGAGGTAAAGAAGTGTACCTTTTTATTTTGTTTGTCTGTTTAAGGTACATTTCTGTGTTTCTCTGTCAGACCTTGAGTTCCTAATAGTGTCAGGATATGCCCTGGTGGTGGGGAGAAAAGCAGAATGGAAAGACTTAAAATACAATGACTCCAGTGTACTTAGAAAGGTTTCACTCTGTTTAGGATTGCACTAGAACTATTGTACTCAGGGTCAGAATGCAAGAAGTGTGTTGGCTTAACTAGATGAGCCTTGAATTCATGATAATTACCAGCCTGGGTTTATCACATGTCAGTAAGTAAAGCTATGTATAAGAATGAGCTTTTGAAGTTTTAAAGCTCCTGCACAGTAACCAGCAGATGTGGCCGCAATAAAAGGCATCTCATTATCTTCTTTGTGCTTCTCGTTATTTGGGACCATCACAGTGCAAACAACCCCACTGTTTAGTGAATGGGAATAGCAGTGACTTTTATAGTGTTGCTGTGGATAATCCAGATTTTCCAGGGCAGAAATGAACGTTGATTGCTGATTTTGTGATAGTTTGTTATTCGTTACTACACTATCGATCCACCAGTGAAATATACAGAATTGCCAGATGTGCCCCATCCTATTGATGTCAAATATATGGCTTTGTTTGCAGTATAATTTTGAGCTTGAGTGAAATAATTGATATCACTTTGTCGCTAAATTTAAAAGTCCACAGTGTCGTTTAAAGAGTGGAAATTTTGCCAAAATCTGTAAAGGAATGTTATATTTCTCCCATATTTGTGTACAGTGGTTAAGAGTGTTGGACTAGGATATGGAAGACCCAGGTTCAAATCCCCACTCATGTCATGGAAGTTCACTGGGTGACCTTGGGACAGTTACACTCTCAGCCTAACCTACATTACAAGGTTGTTGTGAGGATCAAGCGAAGGAGAAGAGAATGCTGTAAGCCTCTTGGGTCCCCACTGGGGAGAAATGCAGGGTATAAATGAATGAATCAATCAAATAAATGACACTCTGAGGGTGAACTGAGGCCTTATATACTCTTGGAAGGGGGTGGAGATACAGACCCCTCCCCTTCAGGTCCAGGCTACCAGTACTTAAAGGTGCCATGTCTGGTTACAGCAGCAAGTGCAGTGGTGGAGTTGTGGCTCAGAGCATTGAGAGGATTTGGGAGGGGTCAGCTGGGGAGAAACTTCTGGTTCAACAGCTGGCTTTGGGACAGAGGTCTAGGTCCAACTCTGAATCAGAAGGCAGGGCTGTATGCCAGGGTGAGTGGGCTGACTCAGAGTCTTCAGGCTCCTCCTGCACATCAAAGTAGGCTTCTGAAGGTGTTTCTACTGCCTTATTCTGTAGTGGTGTTAACTGCCCAGTGGTCTTAAAACTCTTCACCTGATGAGGAGGGTTCATTACTCTGGTCTATGACAAACTCCTAACTTTTCATGAAACTGTTGGCCATGTACATATAACTTCACCACTGATAGCTCTCATGTTTGCCTTCTAAAGTACCATGCACAAACACATTCTGTAGAGGCTGTTCATGGCACAAGTGACACAAGCAGCTGCTTGGGTTGCCATGACAATGGGGAAAGTGCTTTCAGCTCCCTGACCCATGGTTTCTTCAGCTATCCCTGTCATGCCACTGTCACTCAGATCCAGGGCACCCTAGACATGGGATTTTCACCTTTTAAGAAGCCGTGGCCTCAGTCCTTTTCATCCTCTCCTCCCTCCCCTGTTCCTGGTTCTCCTCAGAAAGTACCACTCCATCATGACTCTTAGGGGCTGGGTGACATTTCCTCAGGAAATCTGAATTTCTCTCTGATTAGATTAGGAGATCATGTTTCCTTGTTATTGAGCAAGCTCAACAATGGCTCATGCCAGTTTACTATAGGAACATGGTCATTCCAAGGAATTCACTGCCACAGGAGGTGATGGCAGCTACAAGCATGGACGGCTTCAAGAGGGAATTAGATAAACATATGGAACAGAGGTCCATCAGTGGCTATTAGCCACAAGGTATAGATAGGAACTCTCAGTCTGGGGCAAGTGATGCACTGTATTCTTGGTGCTTGGGGGGGTCAACAGTGGGAGGGCTTCTAGTGTCCTGGCCCCACTGGTGGACCTCCTGATGGCACCTGGTATTTTTGGCCACTGTGTGACAGAGTGTTGGACTGGATGGGCCATTGGCCTGATCCAACATTGGCTTCTCTTATGTTCTTATGTTAACATTAAGTACTGCCACTGAATGGGCATAGGGTTCAAGCACCTTTAGTGGAGCATTGAGAGGTCCAGGGACTACTACCTTAGCACCATGCAAGTGCGTGATTAATAAGTGGTGAGTAGTGATGATATCGTCCTGACCTGGATGACTCAGGCTAGCCTGATCTAATCAGATCTTGGAAGCAAAGCAGGCTCAGTTATGGTTAGTATTTGGATGGGAGGCCACCGTGGAATTTCAGGGTCACTATGCAAAGGAAGGCAATGGCAAGTCACCTCTGAACTTCTCTTGTCTTGAAAACCCTATAGAGTCATAGGGTTGCCAGCCCCCAGGTGGGTGCGAGGGATCACCTGATTTTGCGGGCTCCTGCCCACTGCTGGCCGGTGGGGGAAGCCCTGCCTTCAGCAGCCATGACCTGATGTGACATCCCTAATGTGATGACATCATGTGGAAGTGACATCATCATGCCGGAGTGCCACATGGTTACCGTAGAATTGTACCCAAAATACCAGAGAATTGCTGCACAATGTCCCTGGCATGATGACGTCACTTCTGTGCGATGTCATCACATCGTGGACATCACATGTCCTGCTGCCTCTTCCAGAAAGCTCCCTCCCACCCCCCGCCAGCAAGGAGGTAAGACATGGAAACCCTACAGGGTCACCATAAGTCAGCTGTGACTTGATGGCATTACACACACACACACACACACACACACACACACACACACACACAGAGTGATGTTATCACTGGTCTGTTTTGAATCCTGCCACCCAGTCCACAGCTGTATGCTTACACAGTGACACAGTAGCAGCTCCTCCTCCTGATGCTCTACCTAAAGGAGCTGGATACTTTGCACCATTCAATGGTGGTGTAACAGTTCCAGCTGGTAGATTTCCAGTAAACTGCAGTATGAGTAGACTCAGCATGCCTAAGCCAAATCTTTTATAGATTGTTTGGTTTCATTGCACTAGCCATCTTTTAGGCTGATATGGCTACAGTTCTGTCTTCGGGCAGAATTGGCTGATGATGCTGTGGTCTAAAATCCCTCCTGTTGCTTATTAAAAAAACCGCTTTAGTCTCAAGTCCTGACAGGGGCCCCCATTCTATCCAAGAAGCAAACATGACCATGTCATGACCAAACATTATCATTTGGAGTGAATAGTCTGTACCTATGGCTTAATCAAGAGCATTAGCATTCAAAACTGGTTTCACTTCTGAAATGTGTGCTTATTTGCTTACTTCTACATGGTGGGAAGTAAATTCTAAGGAAGAACGGGTTTTCTTGAATTCCAAAGGTTTGTGAATGACTCATTCATTGTAAAATTATTCAGTACTGCTAAAACAATGGTTTTCTGTTGAACATTTTCCAAAGTTATTTTTTTACCTCAGGCACGATAGTGGATTATTATGACGAGCTCTTGTTGCAAAATGTGCATATTTCCAGATAGGCAAGCTTCTGCCTCGCTAGGATATTATTACACTTTAAATTCTCTAAGAATGCCATGATAACAAGGGCTTTTCTTGAGATTCTTTCCTCCTGAACATTGTCAATGTGACATTGATAACCCTCACACCTTCTCAATGTCAGCCTTTCAATGACAATTAAAGAACTTCAACTGAGCTGATCTCAGAGAGTGTAGTTCATGTCATACCAAAAAAGCGCGATTGGATTATCGTACTCAGACTTTACCCTAGAGAGGGAGTCCATTGTATATTGTAGAGCTCCCTTTTCACAAATTTTCTCTCTCTTTCAGAGCTAACTCTATAAGATGGTTTGCAGCATTGAGGGCAGGACTGGGTAAGGTCCCTATTGTTAACATTTGTTATAATGCAATTCTTGTTCCTGGGTATCTTTTCTTACCTAATAGGACTTACAGGCTGTCTTTATCTTGTTTGTTATCTTCAGCCATTTTAGGAGGATTTTTGCCACCCTCTAGCTGAGCGGTAAGCCTCCTATCATCAACTTGAGCTTTTCAGTAAATAAAATCTTATCTCCATGTTATTTCTCCTCACAAAATCTGTATCCATTAGAATTTATTATAGGGTTCTGGGGTATAGAGAGACAGAGGGAGGTGGTAAAATGTATGAAATTCTTGGACTTGCCAAATTTGAGATTTCCCCCCCCCCTCCATTTGGTCCTCCAGTTTCACAGAAGTTTGCTTTATAAACCCAGAAAATTAGGGTCAAACAAATCCATCTCAATGTATTGTTTCTAATATGCAGGAAATAATTGACAGTGTAAAAATACTAGGAGGATCTGATAGTGCTTGATAATGGGATCTTTGAATTCCAGCTCAGCTTTGTTTAAGAGCTTTTACTAAGCATGGCAGTAGAGCAGTGTTATGTTTCAGGAATACCACATTAGAATTTGGGAATCAAGATACACAGAGCCAGATGCTGAAGTAGTCTGTTTTTGTTTTCCTTTGAGTGCTGCCTATAGAAGCAGTTATCAGAGTTTCAGGATGTAGCCTGTACAACCCAGTGACGGGAATAAATATTAAAAGTGCAACACCATTAAACAGGATTGTGTTCCCCAAGAGACAACTTAAACTAAGACTCAAATAGGAGCCCAGTACAAGTAGAATAAACAAGAAGGATAATACTCAGGTTTTGCATTTTAAAAGCTGACCACACAAGAGATTTTATAATAGCATGTTCCTAGGTAAAATGTAAAAGAAAAACATGGCGGAATATGCAAGGACTATGTGTCATAATTTAACATAGTGTGAGTGAGAAAGTGTATCTAAGAGAACTGATATTTGTTTAGGAATCATGAAGAACAATTGGACTTTTACAGTTCTTGTTGGGTGAATAAACTATGAGGACCTTTGCTTTACTACAACAATACCAAGGAGTCATAAAAAAGTGGCAGGGATGAACTTCGAAGGGATAGAGAAAAAGGTGATCTCCAGTATTAGGTGCCCTTGTGTCTGTTCCTTGTTAAATGATAGTATGATCTGAAAGAAATCAGCAGGGAAAGATGTATAGAGCAGCAGGTTTTCAGGCTTGGCAGTTCAGAATTGGAATGAAATCCGTGTAACACCTTTAATGAGGACCAACTAAACTGACACAAAACAAAACATTTGGTTGGTTGTCATAAAAGGCATTACATGGATTTTGTTCTTGTTTTTGGATGTGGCTGTATGGCTGTATGGTAACAAACAGACTATGCTTTGCAGGGCATGGGACATTTCCAAGAGATTCTAATAACAGCAAATGCAGATCATCTTTCCAACAGCTGAAATGAAATCATAGACATTCCGTTTCTATCTAAAGACAATCTGTTGGGGGAAATGATATCAATCGTCTACCATGATCTTGCGCTCCAATAGTAGAGTTGAGATTTTTGCAGTTGATCCTTAGCCACTGATATATGGTAGACGTATATATTAAATGAGATTTAAATTAACTTAAATATATTCAATCTCTTTAGAATTGGCCTCCTATAAGAGTGCGAAATTTTGAAAAGATAGGTCCTTTGCTTATGGAAAAAGACAAATTTGCTACCTACAAGAAAGCTGTTTTAGCTGTGGCTGCTTTTAAGGATTAGAAGTTTTCTGTTATGACAGCCAGCATTGTTAACATACTTGATATTGTGGTTAAGCAGTAACTTGGGTGGTAAGAAATTCCAAAAGCAGTGTTCCAGGTTTGGTTTCCTTTGCTTGACAAAGTACAGGAGAGTTGTGGTGATGGACAAGACAGAACTGCTGCCTTATAGGAGTGCTTATTTGCCTTCAGTCCACTTATGTTCTACTTTTATAGTTGCCAATAAAGCAAATATTACAGAGCACTGGAGACTTACAGTGTATTTGTATACTTGCTTGCATTCAATAATACACAAGGAGAGCACAGGCAGAGGGAAACAGGTATTCTTACTAGGGTGCAATCTCCACTCATCAGATACCAAGGAAGAATCTGCATGATAAGATAACTAATAAGTGTCAGTCAACTCAGATTGCTGTTTGTTGACAACTAACCCAATCCTGACTTTTTCTTGCACAGCCTAGAGACCATCTCCTACCAATTAGATCCCATTGCCAAAACATCTGCACTAGTAGTCAAACAAAGGAATAATCAGCCAGCAGCCATTTTTGCACTTTCAAGGAATACTAAAGTTTATGAATGTCCATTCCACTTTCAATGAAAGGATCCCATTGTCCTGTTGATGTTGTTGAATTGTGTATAGATGATGTATTAAATATCCTAAGAGTTAATTGTAGTCATGGTAACCATGTACATTTGGGGACCATTAAAGTCCTCCTTATGTTTTAAAAACTTTTATTGTTTTGGTGTATTATCTTTTGGGGATGAACTTTGGTTATAACAAACTGAGTTACACTAGTCTCTAGCACCTTTGATAGAAATTTTCGTCTTCCAGAGCTTCAGCTAAACTGTGAACATAAGTATGATTAGGAACAGAAAGGGCATTGATCTTACAACTCTGTAGTGCCACCCAAGGGGAAGGGTGGCACTGCAGGACAAGGGCATCAATGATTCACTAAAAGTAGAATAGAGGTTCATAAGCTAAGTGTTCCCTGAAGGTACAGAGAAACTGCAAAAAAAATGTGCATTCTTTGAAAACAAAGACGCTGCAAGCTTATGAAAATAGGAAACCCATTATAAAGTGCTGACTGTATCATTTATTTTGAGGCTGAAAAACACAGAGTGCAATTTTTAAAATGTATAGAATAAGAAGCAGCTAATTTAAAAATAATTCAAAACACATGTATATGTGTGTGATAAATAATTGGGTTGTGTGAAATATGGAAAATATGTGCAATTGTAAGGAAATAACACTCATAACTCATGAGATTACAAGCAGCCAAAACAGTATTATAGAGCCAGCAAAACCACTTACAAGGGGGAATAAAGAAATTCCAGCAGTAATGGTTAAATGGGGTGTTTTATTCGTTTATTATATATATATATAATGACAAAAAAACCTAAACAAGGCTATCTGCATCCAGGCAAAAGGGGGAGAAAACTCGTAACACTGAAGAAAAAGGAAAATGGAGCAAAGGAACCACATGCTTCTTTGTTAAAGAAAAATCAGAATTATTTCTCTATAACATAAATGAGATAAGCTGAAAACCGCCTTACCTACCACCTTTCAAACAAAGCAGCATATTTTTTCATACCATTTTGCATTAGATGAATTTGTTCATCTCTCAAGAGAAAGGGGCATGATATTTTTGAAGCTAACAAGAATGTCAACATATCTAAAGAATTCTCTGTCTGACATTGTTATGTGTGTCTAAATTATGCAAATAGATCTTTTTCTGTAGTGCTGTTCAAAAGAATATGAAGTAGAATCTGAAATGAGCAAATGTGCCATCTTCCACTATGGAGCATAAGGTATTCGGACTTGCTAGCATTCATGTAATTGCTCAGCACCAACTGCTAGACTGAAGATTTATCTAGATTGCTCAGTGTGAGATGAGTATGGAGGACTTAAAATGTCCCCAAATGTGTCCAAGATAAGTTACCTAAACTCTAACAACTACTTAAGAAAAATACTATCCCCTTGAATTTCCTTCTCTGCTCAATTTTAATTCCCCCTCCCATTAGGCTAATCCATGCTATAGACAGACTCTGAGACCTTCTTGGAACTCTTTCTCCCCAAAGAATTGTTAATGAAGGCCCCAGTAGTTAGAACAAAATGAAAACAAACCTTATTAGCCAATAATGAGTTATAGAAAATTTAGCAGCACACACTCTAGGTCGACAAAGCCATTGAACGCACCAAGAGGCAGAAAGCAAATTGTAAGCTCAATTAGAAAGGAATGCATTTCTTAGACTATAATGTGCCAAAGTCTGTGACTCTCTGCAGTATTTTTCTTTCTGAATCCTTTACATAAAGAATTTCCTGTGTGATTTTATGGTCCTTTAAATGCTGATGTACATGGGACTAATGGTGTACATGGGACTAATGGTAACCAACAGGTCAGAATCACGAAATGAATTGTTAAATTTTCTTTCTTTCTTTCTTTCTTTCTTTCTTTCTTTCTTTCTTTCTTTCTTTCTTTCTTTCTCTCTTTCTCTCTTTCTCTCTTTCTCTCTTTCTCTCTTTCTCTCTTTCTCTCTTTCTCTCTTTCTCTCTTTCTCTCTTTCTCTCTTTCTCTCTTTCTCTCTTTCTCTCTTTCTCTCTTTCTCTCTTTCTCTCTTTCTCTCTCTCTCTCTTTCTTTCTTTCTTTCTTTCTTTCATCTCCCCCTCCCTCTCTCTTTCTGTGAAAATTCAATTTGAAGTAAGTATAAAGTGATTGTACAAGTAGCAGTGAAAAAACAAACAAACCCTCAGCTTGTATAAGAATCCAGCTCCTTGAAATTTTGCTGCAAACAGACTTGGCAGGCAAACTTACCGCATTCAAGATCCCGATCACTTGAGTTGTCCTCAGATCCATCTGCCTGTCTGCCATTCACCTTGAACAACTGCTTGGCAGCTGCACAGTAACTGGGGCAGCAGCATTTCATTTCCTTCTGTATAGCAAGCTGCTTTTGCACCTGTGCAGTAGGTAAAAATCAATTCCCCCCAGGGTCATGGATAGTTGAATCAGATAATTAAATGATGTGGTGGGACCTTGTTGATATCAACAAAACTGTACAATGAAACCACTTACTTATACATGTTGCTACTGAGTCATGGCAGGGCTTTCCAATGTCAAGAGACTTGCCATAATAAGGATTCATGTGGGCCCATGTGTTTCAAAAATGCCAATGGCCATGCCCATGTAGGTACAGTTAGTATCCAGTCTCTCTACTTTCCCCATCTGTAAGTGCCTCAGGTATAAAGAGTACTTGGCAGGATAAAGCTTTGTTATGTCATAGATGTATCATAAATTTGGGACACAGTTGTCATAATGGAAGGTTTCTGCTATGAAAGATTCAAGCCAACCTAGCAGCAGAATTAATTATTGCCTTAGGAGAAAATCACCTGCCAGATCAAGATCAAGATCTTTAGGAAAGTTACATTCTAGATCCTTACTGCACTGCTGAAGTTCGTAGCTCTGTTAAAAATTCCAGCCTTGCTAAGTGCTTCATTTTGCTCTGATTTGAATATCATGCTCGAGGGCTTTTATATATTTGTGCTATGTAAATTGCCTCCTTTATGGAATTTACATGCATGCCATATTCTTCTGTTCAAGAAATATTCTTTGCAAACTGATCTGCTGATGCAATACCAGCCCACATTTATCTAAAGTAAACAGCACATCTGGATGTATCACAAAAATGCTGAAGTCAATAAATATGAATGTTTTTTACAGCAAAAAGATGTGATAAAATAATTGCTGGCAAACAGAAATGGGAGGTTTCCATTATAAGGAAATACTTCATATACACAGGTACATCACACCATTTCTCAGTGAGAAGATCAGTCATGGACAGTAAACTTCCCTTAAAAGACAGTATAACCTATGTTTAGGGCACATGCTCCCTTGATGCAGGGCAACAGTGAAGCTCACAGGTTGAACCAAATGTGAGTCATAGAATATATCTCAGAATCTTCTGCAGTAGACAGGGGTTCTGTGTTGGACCGGGTGATGCAGAAAAGGACAATTAAAGGTAGAAAGTTTGAAAATAAGTGTTCCAAAATTCATTGCTAAAACTGAAATCCAAAGAAATATATTCTGCAACTAAACATATTCATTTTATTACCTCTTTTTATTATTTAGTCTTAAATGTTGCCAAAATACTAAATTTAAAATGTATTTCTCTTTTTAATAAATCTAGTGCTAATAGTATATTCTGCTTGCTCAGTGAGTAAAGTTTACTGAATTCTGATGTTACTTTAGGATAAGAAAAGATTGCTCTATAACATCTGCAAGAAAATGGGAAGTTTTTTGTAAAAAAAATAAATCTCTACCAAAAGGATCTTATGAGGTGTTATGCTCATTAGGAAGCCAGATTTGTAAAAAAAAAAAAACCCTCTACCAAAAAAATTATGAGGTGTTATGCTCATTAGGAAGCCAGAATAAAATGCAGCAGAACTTACTTCATTTTTAAAAAGTTATTAAGAAACTGAAAAGGGGCTTTGCTTACTGAGGGCACAAGGGAATGCTAAGGAGAGTTGTCAAGAAGTCCAGGGCTGAACCCTGTTGGTTCCCAAGGCTGATGTACAGAAGTAGCCAAACCTTAAAAAAAACAAAATGTTTAATCTACAGGCAACACAACACAGCAAGAAAAACAAGGAATACTAGCTTAACGATCTAACACATTCTAAAGACCTGTATTAAGATGGCACTAGCCTTAATTTCAAGAATCAGAGGCCACAGGTCATTGTTTCTCTATGTTTCTATCTATTGCAATATGAATTTATCATAGTGCAGACCTTTAGTCCATCAGAATCCAAGCTAGCCTAATTTCTCCAGTCTCTTAGCTAAATTATAGTTTTTTACCCTAGCAGCATCAGGTGATAATGACACTCAATCAGGACAAGGTCTTGTTGGAAAATTACCTCATCACTCCTGATCCCTCCTCCAATCCTATGAGCTGTAAATTCTCATGAGAAACTAATTGCCACATTTCCAGCTCTGGCCTTGAAGATGATAAGGGCTATATAGGCAGAGAGACACAATTAACAACACCTGCAAGATAGAATAAGCCGGTTATTATTCATGTTAACCCTTGAGAGGAATCCTCACAAGGGTAATGAATGTTGAAATGTTATGACTACACTTGTTCACAGACAATGAATTCGATTCAAGTTGAGAGAATTAATGGCTGTCAGCAATTCCACATCAACTACCTTCTTACAGGTTGATTTCTTTTAGAAAAGTAATCCTTTATATAAAGTTCCATATACAAGTCTTAATTGGCAAAGAAAAGACTCTTGGGTATTTCAACATGGCTAAAATAATTTCAAATGTACCTCTTATGAATTCATGTACTTATTCAGAAAAATTCCATACCACTTCTCCAGGAACCTAGTCACCAATAAGACCCACAGCACAATATGTCAAATATATAAAAAAATGCTGTGAACTAGGCTCCTCTCTTTACAATTGTCAATTGAATAAAATCTCTCCTATATAATAATCCTGTTTTGGGGTGGCAAGATTCCATGCACTCCCTCAGCTATTGGCCCGTCAGCTGCCACTCAAGAGTACTCACATGTCATTGGCCAGGTGCTGGGTCTGCTTCTCTTCCCCGACCACTCCCCTTTCAGTCACTGTGCGCTGTCAGAATTACTGACAAATGGCTTTCTCTCTTGACAAAGATGCTTTTCCTCTGTGGAACTAACTCTTCCCTCAGTGGCTGTTGGTAGGTGTCACAAAATGGCAGTTACCTGTGTTTGTAAGATGGCTGTGGTTATTTGTTTAAAATGTTCCCCCATCAGGTTTAATTGAGCTGTAGTTCCAGAGAGGGGCCTGCAGGGGTATCACTAACTGGACTGAATGGGGCTTCCTCATCTGCTGGCCTACAGTTCCCAGCTGCCCCAAGGCCAAAAAGTGCGGGAAAACAGGGACTGTCCCAAGGCAGTCTTCATCCCTGGGAGCAGCAGAAATTCAGCCACTCC
>NW_015163115.1:568968-572050 GCF_001447785.1 Gekko japonicus | reverse complement strand
CTTGCTGTAGAAGCTGAGTGGGTGATTTTGGACAAGTCACATACTTTCAGCCTTACCTACCTCACAGGGTTGTTGTGCAAGTCAAAAGGGGGATAGGAGAATGATGTAAGCTGCTTTGGTCCCCATTGCAGAGAAAGACTACTTTTCTTCCTGGGAAGCCATTTTTGCCAATCTCCAGGTGAGGGCTGGAGATCACTCAGAATTACAACTGCTCTCCAGATGGCAGAGATCAGTTCCCCTGGAAAAAATGGTGGACCCTGTGGCAGTCAGGGCTTCAGAGCATGGAAGAGGCTGCAGGTGTGTGTGTGGGGAAATGAAAAGCTGAAGAGAGAGGAGGAAATAAAGGTAGGCTGATGATTGGCTGGGAAGGAGATAGGGTTGCCAACTCCAGGTGGGAAATTCCTGGAGATTTGAGGGCTGGAACCTGGAGAGGGTGAGGTTTGAGGAGGGGTGGGACCTCAGACAGGTACAATGCCATAGATTCCACCCTTCCAACCAGCCATTCCCTTCTGGGGAGCCACTGTTGCCAATCTCAGGAGAGGGGTGGAAATCACTCAGAATTACAACTGATCTCCAGGAGGGGGGGAGGAGATGCAAAGCTGACATCAGAGGGGCAGATAATGGTAGGCTGATGCTTGGCTGGGAAGGAGATAGGGTTGCCAACTCTAGGTTGGGAAATTCATGGAGATTTGAGGGGTGGAGCCTGGAGAGGGTGAGGTTTGAGGAGGGGTGGGACCTCAGACAGGTACAATGCCATAGACTCCACAATTCAAACCAGCCATTTCTTCCTGGGCAAGAATTGTTGTCAATCTTCAGGTGAGGGCTGGAGATCACTGAAAATTACAAGCGCTCTTCAGGTAGCAGAGATCAGTACCTCTGGAGAAAATGGTAGACATTATACCCTGCTGAGGTCACCACAGCACATTGATGCTGAGTGCCCAAGGCCTTGGCACTCTCCCAGATCCTCTTTCTAGAGCTCGTTGTATTTATTTCCACAATGAGCCTTATTCCTAGTATTTAATAATGAGTATTATTAGTTTGACTCTTATTTGTTACAAAGTCTCCTTACATCAATAACAATATAGATGACCCTCAAGAGAGGACCTCTACCAAGCATATGACAATGGGAGAAAACATTACAAAGATCTAAGAGAATTGGTGGCCTCCTATGTATAAGAAGTTCGGTTATTGATGACAGCCTTTTTGAAATCATAATCATTGTTTCACAACTGATTCTCAATTGAAGAAGAGGACATGAAATGAGAAAAGATTCAGCGCGAAATTATTGGAGAGAGAGACTAAAGGATATTTCAGTCCCAAGAAGTTGGTTTGGATTGTATATTGTCATGTGGGACTGCTGCTTTATTTCTATATGGTTGTGAATTCATTTTTGTAATTGTTTTTTGAACAGCAAGGTCGATGTGTGACACATGTTATGCTACTTATGGAACTCAGGGTATTCTATATAGTTACTGATGCAAGGAGAGTTTGTAACAAATAAGAGTCAAAATAATAATTTTAAATTAATAATTTTAAATAATTATTTTATTCAATTGACAGTTGTAAAGAGAAGAGCCTATGTCATGTTATTTATTTGTTTATATTTGGCTTTTCCAGGAACCTGCTCAATCTAGGGGCCTCACAAGATAAAAATAATAAAAACAAAAATTAAAATATATTAAAACAGAAATGTTTTGGCCAAGGCTCTAAAAAGAAAGCAACACAGACATTAGATCAGCTGTAAGTAGAAGGGCATCCATAAGCAAGGTGCTAGTCCTGGAAAAGCCCTGCCTCTGGTTGCCACTCACCTCCCCTCTGAAGGCCTAGAGTAGGGCTTGCGAGGTAGACCTTAACTGGCAGACCACGATCTTAACTGGCAGATCATGAACCACAAACCATGAACTTGATGTTGTGACTCATGATTTGTAGCATCTGTTCCAGAACTGCCAGAATGAATTAGTTTTCACACATTGAGAAGGCTACCCACCTGCTGTTCCAGAAGCAGAAGATATGCTGGAGTACTGCTTGATCAGTGATGTCAGCACTAATTGGAACTCCACCCCTTGGGGCAGGCTTCCCCCACAGCTGCTGTCAGGAGGGCCATGATGATGGAGGCCTTTGGGGAGGCAGTCGGCACCAGTGAGAATGTGAGATGCAAAAACCAGGCTTTGGGGAAAGTGACCTTTTTTAAAAAAACAATTGTATTAGGATATAACAATAATTCAAATTGTACATCATCTTATCTACTATCTTATACCCTTTTCTCCTAGTACCCCCCCTTCTGACTTCCCGTAGTGCTCCAACCTCCAGTCCAAATCTTGTATTTTCCCTCTTTTTTCCATTCTTCAATATTAAAGTTCTTCAGGTAACCTATCTTTTAACTATTGTTCTTATATGTTTAAACTTACTATAAATGTCCTTCTATCTTCAATAATTATCAAAGCAAAATAGATTATTTTTCACATCCCAGTATTTCTCTAAATATTCTTTATAGTCTTTCCAGTCTGCAAAGAATTCTTCAGCTTCCTGATTCTTAAGCTTTCTTGTCATTTTGTCCATTTCCACCATAAAGAGTAACTTTTTTAACCACTCCCAAATCCCGGGAGTTCTTTCTTGTTTCCATCATTGAGCATATGTCATTCTAGCAGTTGTAATCATATACCACATTAAAGTCCATTTTGCAATATTGATTTCTTCCATTTTAAGACCCAGAAGTAGCATTTCAGGCTCCTACTTAATTTTACATTTCATAATTTTCACCATCTCTATATGGACCTCAGTCCAAAAGTTTTTTGTCTTGTCACAAGTCCACCACATATGGTATAAAGAACCTTCTATTCTTTTACATTTCCAACGTTTGACATATTGCTGCTTATATTTGCTATCTTTTTTGGTGTCATATACCATCTGTGCATCATTTTATAACAGTTTTCTTTTAAATTATTACATGTTGAAATTTTCATTGCATTTTTCCATACAAAATCCCAAGATGACATATATATTTCCTTATTCATATTAACTGCCCATTTATCATCTGCTCCTTAACTGTTTCATCTTCTGTATACCTTTTTAGCAATACCTT
>NW_015163115.1:562062-564019 GCF_001447785.1 Gekko japonicus | reverse complement strand
ATTAGCCGATCCGCTCTATTTTCTCTTTTCAAATGTTAAGTCTCAGCTAGAAATTTTAATTTTAAAAGTTAGTCCTCCTAAAAATGTCGGGCGCTTCAACTCTATGGTTTTTCAAGCTAGCGTAGTCCACTTCATCAGAGCAGGGCCACTTATAACTGTATAAAATTGATTCCACGTAGCTGCTCTCTGTCTCTGTCTTAAATCCGTTGTTAAAATTTATTAAAACTCTGCCGACTTTAACTTTAATTTCAATTGCACAGTCTGATTGTCCTTTTTTCAATTAGCCGATCCGCTCTATTTTCTCTTTTCAAATGTTAAGTCTCAGCTAGAAATTTTAATTTTAAAAGTTAGTCCTCCTAAAAATGTCGGGCGCTTCAACTCTATGGTTTTTCAAGCTAGAGTAGTCCACTTCATCAGAGAAGGGCCAATTATAACTGTATAAAAATTGATTAAATTATTACAAAGTAGTTACGTTGTCTTATTTCTTGGAGGGTTGAGCAATTGGTCTTCTTGAAGATCCACTTGCTGTGCTTCAGTTACCCAGCCCTGGACTTCTTGAGAGTGAGTGAAATGAGCATATGCTTGAATATGCATCCTCAAAGTCTGTTTGGGGAAAAACACTCTTCCCAAAACTTAAATCTTGAGGCTCAGAAGTAGAAAGAAATAGCAGTTATCAAATTTGATTGGCACTATATCATATCCACATTTCAAATGTTGTTCTTGCCATTCTCATTGCCCTCAAATATCACTGGAACAAGAGACATCAGGAAAACAGACAAGTACCTCAAAACACACAGAACCCAGAAAAACATCTAAAACAAAGGTCATGCTTGCTGTATTTGGTGGTGGGAGAGAGCGAGAGCACCAGTGGTGAAGGGTAGCTGCATCTCCTAAAGTCCCTCCTGTGAGCCAGTGATAGTATAAGCTGTATATGTCAGGGGCAGAACTCAGAGGCATAAACTCCCACCTATCACTTTCTGAGAATCCTTTGGGAAGTGATGTGTGTGTCTGTGTCAGTGTCTTGCCAGATCTGGCTGGCTGCTTTGGTACTGGCTTGCCAGGTTGTCTATGCTTGGATTCTCTTGTCTGACACTGGTTCTGATGAGTTTATAACACTGCCCCTTGCTTAAGTTGGTTTGGCATGGATCCTTGGGTTTGACTTTGGTTTAGTTGGTATTGTTCATTCTGTTTACATTTGGAGGCTTTTGGCTAGGGATTGTTCTTGTATGTTCTATTGCCTGGGAGGAAGCAGGAATCCCCCCTACCCCCAGGAAACAACAGAGATAAGTGGAATGGCTGGAAGCCCCTCATTCAGGAAACCATAGAATTGGGCCCCTTGATACGATCTGCTTGAAAGGGTCTTTAGTACACAGGCATGAATAGAGTCCTTTCAATAGTTATGCAATTTGCTTGAAAGACAGCCATTCTACCCCCCTAAAAATTTCTCACTGTTTTTCTTTCCCTTCTGTGACTGAACTGCCCTAGTTATCTGTTTTCTTCTTTCCTGAAGAATTCTAGCTGTCCCACCCTGTCACAGTATAATGTTTTGGCTGTTTGCTCAGCCCAGGAACTTGAGGGAAGGAATGGGAGCCCCCTTTAACTTATATGACTTAAATGGCACTCAAGAAGTTTTTATATTCCAAATTGACAAAATATTTTATTCAACATAGAAAGGAAAGGTCAGGTGAAATCAGGGGTTGAAATTTCTGTGGTAATTCAATATAGATAACTCTGAGGTAAAATCAGTACATGCACAGCCTTTAGTTCTTATGTTTCAGGCTATTGAGAGTTTCTTTTCACAGTGACTTAAATATTTATGTTGAGAAGCTTTTGTTCTAGTGTTGTACCAAACACTCCAGCAGACTTTCTTTGAGTATTCTCTGACTCTTTTGCTTTCCAGAAGGCTGGTACCCTCTTTCCAATACCCAAACCCCTTCTCTTGAAACACCAGTACTCA
>NW_015163115.1:514564-561933 GCF_001447785.1 Gekko japonicus | reverse complement strand
CCCAGGGGAGTCATTAGTTTGGGGGGGGGGGGGGTAATCCACAAACAGAAAAGGCTGGTGTTATGGCATGTCCATTTCCCTCCTTCTGAGGCAAGATTTTTCCTCCGTTTTTCTTTCCTTTTCTGACTGAGCTGCCCTAGTTATCTGTTCCCTTCTTTTCAGAAGAACTCTGGCTATACCAACCCTGTCACAGTATGATATTTTGGCTGTTGGCTCATCCCAGGAACCTGAGGGAAGGATCAGGAGCCCGCCTTAACTTAAATTAAATGGCACGCGAGGCATTTTGAAATTCAAAAATAACAGAATATTTTATATAACATAGAGGAGAAAGGTTGGGTGAAAGCAGAGGTGAAATTTCTGAGGTAAAATCAGAACATGCACAGACTTTAGTTATATTTTAGGCTAATGAGAATTTCTTAAGCTATTCACAGTTACTTAAATCTTTATGTTGAGAGGCTTTTGTTCCAGTGTTTCCCAAATACTACAGTACAATTTCTTTGAGGTTTCTCTAACTCTTTCCAATACCCAAACCCCTTCTCTTGAAACACCAGTACTCATCTTGAGTTTTTAACTGACTCTTAAGGTCTTCAAGGCAGTTTCTAACCACACCAGACAAGGGATCTCAGCACTCTTCAGAGCTAATTCCCTGTTTGGGTAGGGAAATTCTCCTCTCACTAGAAGATCTGTCCCCTTTCTTTGGCTTGAATGTGGGACTCTGTCTATCCACCCACTCATCTTTGCCAACTTTCTCCGGTTCTCTTGTCTGTGTTAAGCTGCTCTCAGTCAAGGCTGAATTCCGAAACTGTCAGTACTCACCTCTTCTCAGCTGGGGCTGAAATCAGACTAAATTCTCCTCAGCATCCAGTTCAGAAGTCTTTCTCTGCTCAGCTGATGCTAACCAATCAGATCTCTTGGAACAGCCTGACACTCAAGGCTCTCTGGCTCTGTGAAGAATTATGCCTTCACAGTCCTTTTGCTGTTTACACAGCACTTTTAAGCTTCTAAAAGTGCAGTCTGTCACAGTCCCCCATAGGGGACCTGAAGATTTTTGGAATCCCTCCCCCCCAATCCACCAATTCTGAAATGGTATTGGGGATTCAAATAATCTAGAATACAAGTATGGAAAATCTGAATCTGAAAAATACTTAATTTGTTTTTCAAAGGTACACCCCTAATTCCCCCCATACTTTACACGTGTATCTATGGTTGCAGTGAATGTTAACTGGCTAGGAGTATAGAAGGCTGGGAGTTTTTAGATTAAATAATTAGTTGGCTCCAACCAGCTTTTTTACTGGTGACAAAAGGAGCAGAGTGTCCCCTCTGACCACCAAAAAAGCCTTTGCCAGGGACCATGGGATTTGCATGGGGACTGTAATTAGGAGGGGAATTGGTTGTGAATCCAACCCAATACTTAAAGCAAGTTGAAATTTTAAAGATGGAGTATATACATAGACAAATTCTTTCTATCCATTTCTGAGATGCATACTAATGGATGTTTCTCTCTTCTTCCCCCTTCTTGCTTTCATTATGTGTCATGAGGTACAGAACTAATCTGATTACTTGCTGCTTTGGATGCTTCAATGCATATCCAAGCAAAGAATTTAGGTTTGTCAGCATAATTCATGTTTGAGATGTTAAAATATTTCTTTATTCTGATTTTATTGCAGAAGACATGTGTAGTGTGATTTCCAGTCCCCCCACCCCATCCCATATAAGAACAATAAACAATATGATATAATAAACAATTACAGGATATTTACTATTTTTGTAGTCTGCCATTGCAGTCATTAAGGTTGATGTCTGATGACAAATCGCTGAAGCCTTTTAAAATGCTGGTATTTGTCAGCAAATTATGGTATTTTTTTCTTCTTTGTGCATCATTTTATAGTAAATTGGTAAATTCTACTTTATGTAAATTATCATTCATCAACATGTAATGGTCCTGGAAGGAGACACGTTTAGTGCAGACGATGATTCTTGTTGTGAAATGTTGGCAAGTATGAGGTTAGGAAACTGGGGGGAGGGGTTTGTGAACCGGAGGCATGCTTCTGATTTTTTCCTTAGATATAATCTTGGATAGGAAACATTGGCTGAGGTAGAACCATGAAGGCACTGGGGAAAATATTTAGAAAAAAGCAGGGAAAAATGCTCTTTCCTATTCACATTGGATATTTTTTCCAGTGGAAAAAATGCAGGGATGACCATTTGGCTAGGAACTAATACCACTCCAAATGAATTATTTGGAGGTAATCAAATATGGCTGTTATTCTGCTGACTTGCTGCCCAATTTCAGTTGGGGGGCAGTGAGGGAAGATCATTGCTCAGCAGTCAAAAGCCTAACAGTGATGTTGTGGAACCACAAGTGTTAACAGATATTCCTGCCAAACCGTACTGTCCCAATTGGTATTTGCATGCACAGAATCTCTCAGTGTTTACCAATTAAATTGGTGGTTTGGGTGCTTCCCTGATGTTATATTGCACAGGCTTCAGTGACCTATTAGATTTGTTTGTGTGTCTGGTGCAGTGCAAATGTTTTTGCCTGTATCTGTAGGCAGACAGGGGTAGACTGGGTAAGGGAGAGACACTCCTTTTTTGGAAGCATTTTCCCAAGTCCAGTTATCAGGTGCTCTGGAAGGAAAATGATGAGATGATCTGAGCACAGCTAGGTGGTGGTTTTAACCCATTTACTTGCATTTATTTAACAGACCCCCCCCCCCGTTGTGAAAAGATCCTTATGTTCAAGAAGAAAGTGTCCTGTCCCTTACTGAGTGTGCAGAAGATCTCAAAAACTCCATTACCCAAGGATGAGCAAAGCATGTAAGCATCCTAGATTGGGGACAGACAGACTCAATGTACAGATGTCTCACACCTGGCCAGCTATCAATAAGGAAATCAATTACTGGTTAACTTCTTTAGCAGAAAATTTGAACAGATGCCACACTGTGGATTGGTCCCAAAAGGAGCTCCCTGCTTTTGAGGAACCTCTTGATATATATACCAGAAATGTGCAAGACTGCTATTTTCTGAAGCTGATGGAACTTGGTGTGAAAGACAGGAATCAGAAGTGAAGCGTTCTTTAAGAAATTGATTAGAAAATGAATTTAACTTGTGTTAGTATTTTCAAGGATATATTTACTGAGATAACAACAACAAAAAAAAAATAAATAGCTAAATATGCATAAAATCAAGCTGCAGGTGTTACAGTCACTTCAGAACAATTTAGCTATCTAACCTATGCATGTTTACCCAGAACCAAATCCCACAAATGCATGAGATTCTCTCTTCAGGAAGTGCACGTAGGACTGCAGCCTTACCTTGTATGAGAGTCATATACTAGTCCTGTATGGACAACATACACTAGGCCAAGACAACACATGTAGAGTGAAAACAGTATGCTGACTTTCTTAGTATCTAGACCCCTCTACCACCCATGCACATTCTTATGAATATAAGCATGATATGCATACACATATATCAAATGTAGTTTTTGAATGCTCCATATCGGGAATGTTCCATAAGCATCTGTAGAGGGAGTTGGGCCACCATTTTCAGTGACAAGAATTGGGCAGGGCCAGCATGCTAACTCTTACTCCCCACCAAATGTTTGAGTTTACACCAGCAAATGTCACGCTTACTGCTGAAAAGTTCAATCTTATTATTTCTGTAAAGGGTTTTTTGGTGTATGCTGGAATGTATTTAGTAACATGTAACAATACCATTGGCCTCTTCATATTTTGTAAGCATAAACATTTGTGTCAGCTAGAATTCCTGCCCCCTAGGCCATCATAGTTAGAGTATTTGTTAGCAGTTTGCACTGTGGCTAGAACTCTGGTGTTCAACTTCTGAACAGTTTGTGTCAGTTTTCATTGTAATCATTTATTATCTCTGTTTTAATGCTTGTTTTCAAATGGCTAATTTGTTTTTATCAGGGCTATTTTTGGGCAGGAACGCACAGGAACGGAGTTCCGGCTGGCTCCCAACTTGGCCACGCCTAGCAGGAACTCATTAGCATAATAGGCCACACCCAACAGCAGGAACTCATTAGGACTGGCTACATTAGGGGTGTGTGGCCTAACATGCAAAGGAGTTCCTGCTACAAAAAAAAAGCCCTGGGTTTTGACAACAAACAAATAAGAAGCAAAAGGTGGGTGTGGCTGGATGACCACACTTCTGGTAACCTGGAGGCCTAATATGCTAATGAGCTGTGCTGTCAGGCATGTGACCTAATATGCTAATGAGTTTCTGCTGTTGGGTGTGGTGTATTATGCTAATGAGTTCCTGCTGGGCTTTTTCTACAAAAAGAGCCCTGGCACTTTTTATGAACCTGTAAGCCTCCTTGAATGCTGTATCTGGTAGAAAGGCAGTACTGTAGTGGTTTAAATGAATTATGGTGAGCCAAAGTTATGTCCCAGGGTGAAGTCTGGACTGGTGCACTGTTGCTCTCAACAATTTGATGATAATCTCAGAGGAGTGAGAAATGTGTGTGTCCACCCAAAGCTGTATCTGGCCTGTAGCATTTTGATTCTTGGATGAACAGAAGAGAAGTTTGTGTATTTTTTATCTGCCAGAAACTAGTGCAAAGGATTCTTTACTACTCCCGAACTACAGGGATGCTGTACTAGAAACCTTTCAATGCATCTTCATTGCCCTTCTTGAACGGCAGACTCAAGTCTGGAAAGGCAGGGCCCGGAAACACCTTATCAAGCTGACACAATTTAGAAGTGCAAGTTACTCTTTCAAATTGATATTCTCCCTTCAACCACAGGTCCCAAGGTGACACCTTGCAGTCATAAATTGCTGCTAGGTCAGATTGCCTCACAGCATCTTGTATTCGAAGCTTGATTTGGAACATAAGGCTCTTATATAAATGCATTCTCCCAGTGAACTCTGAGAATCCTCAAAAATGTACATACTTGACAGGCCTGCTTCAAATTGTTCTTCAATGCAGAGTTTTGGAAGTCTGTTTTCAGTTATTTTAGATACTCTATAGTAATCATTTGTTACCCTTCTATGGACCTTGGTTCAGAAAAACAACTCCCATTATTTCCTGTACTGGAAAACTGAAAACAATAAAAGGCAGAAAAAATGTACAGTTCCTGATTCAACTGTGTGTGAATATGTAACCCTGTCAAACAAGAAGCAATTGTGCCAATCACCAGTTTTTTTGGAGAGGAGGGGATAAATGGCTCATAGTCACTGATGGACCCCTCCTCTATGAGTCTGTCTAATCCCTTTTTAAAACTATAGATACTAGTGGCTATCACAAATTCCACTGGTATGAATTGCACACTTTGAATATGTGCTGAGGGGAACATAGGTTTCCCAAGTCCCCCTGGGGGGCGGGGAAACCCCCACCCCAGAGGCCTGTTCCCCACCGCTGGAGGATCGGGCCTTGGGGAACCCCACCCCCACCTGCATGTCACCAGGAAGTGATGTGATGACGCCGGGCACGCTGGGGGCGGGGCCACGACCATCCGAGGGAAAACTCTATGGTGCCCAGTGTCGTCCGGTGTCGTCACGTCACTTCCTGGTGATGTGCACGTGCACAAGCCCCGAGCCAGGAGTCCCCCGCTGCAGCTATTTTTTCACTTGGCAACCCTAGGGGAACAGTCTTTTGTGAATCTATTGGCCATCAATTTCATTGGCATCTACTGATTCTAGTATCAGGAAAAGTTCCCTTTATCCACTTTCTTTACTCCATGCATAATTATATATACCTCTGTCATGTCCCCCTCCTAGGTGTCCTTTTGTAAACTCAGAAGCTCCAGATTTCTATGACGGAAGGTCCTCCAACCCCTTCATCACATTAGCTACTCTCCTCTGCATTTTTTGCAATTCTGCAAAACTCTTTTTTTTTTAGGTATAGTGACCATAATTGTAAGCAGTATTCTAAATGTGGCTGCACCATAAATCTACATAAGAACACAATATTATTTTCAGTCTCTTTCCTAATAACCTTCTGCATGAAATTTGCCTTTTTCACTGCTGTCATACACTTAGCAGATGTTTTGTAAAGGTATACACTGCAACCCCAAGATCTCTCTCCTATTCAGTCATCACCAGTTCAGCACCCAACATCTTGTATTTAAAGTTAGGATGTTTTATTCTAATCTACACTTACGGTATATTAAACTGAATGAGTAAGCAGCAAGTTGGAAAAAGTCCTCCCTAGGGCTCTTCATAATCCACTTATATTTTCACCATCCTGAATAATTTTGTGTCACCAGAAAACTTGGGTCCCCTCAGTTCCAGCTCATTTATAAACAGTCCCAATACCAGTCTTTGTGGGTGCCTAGTGCTTACTTCCCTTTACTATGAGAATGGAACATTCATTCCTATTGTCTGTTCCATATTCTTTAACCAATTTTAATCCATAAAAGACCTGTACTCCCATGGCTGCTGTTTAGTCGATTTGACCTTGTCAAAAACTTTTTGGAAATCCATAGAGTCCATAGAGTTGACTTTATCTACTAAATAAAGCATTATTTTAAATGCATTGAAAAGAGAGCTGAGCTACAATCCATAGAAATATCATTGATTGAGTATGGAACTATTCAAAAGAAACACTCCAGATTAACTGGTCTGCAGCTTCCCCCCTCTTGTGAATCGCTTCTCCCATAGGTTACTATCCAGTGCTATTTGGGGATAGCATGAATGATGGGATTGCTAGGAAGCAGTTCAGCTAAGTGGGACAATTTTGGAGACACCGATTAACATATATTCCTTGTTTCTGTGTTGAATGTATTATGGAAAACAGAAAATTATGTAGGAGATGATTAATCAACCACAACAGTGGAAGCACCCAAGATGACAGACAGATACAAACAACGAAATAAACCATGAGATGATCTTCCACTTTCTTCAGTGTCTTTCATCAGTTTACCTCTTGGAAATATATTTTAAAGATCACAGCCTGAACTTCTAGGCTTAAACTACCACTGACTGATTCAGGTGGGTAGCCGTGTGGGTCTGAAGCAGTAGAACAAAGTTTGAGTCCAGTGGTACCTTTGAGCTCCTGGCCTCCTGGCAAGGCCGCTGGAAGCTGGGGACTGCTTTGCCACCCTGGAGGAGAGCATGATGGCATCAGTGTCGCAACACCATGCCTCGTGATGTGGGTGGGGGTGGAACTGGCTCTGTAAAAGGCCAGGCTCTGCTCCCACCCAAACAGCCTTCACCTCATGCTCACCCACCCTCCCGCCCTGTTCTTAGTGCAGGCTGCAGCTGGTCACCTGTTGCGGCCAGGTTGGAATTTTTCACTTTCACCCTGGATTGGTGAGTGGAGGTGTTTTCGCCTGCCTTGCAATGAGAGCAGTGGATTTGGACAATTGGTTGTGGTGGTGGCCGTTAAATAGGTTGGTCACTTGGCTGGGTTGTGTGGTAAGAAAGCGGAACCGGTGAGCACCTTAAGGTATTTTCCCATTTGGGAACAAGGTGGTCATCAGGAATGGCCTTCGGGTTTTACGGCCCAGGGCAGGGAACGATGATCACCTCTGGGAACCTCTTGGGCTGGTTCCTCCCTGCAAGTTGTTCAGCTTCAGGGGTAGGCGCTCCTAGGGGGCAACTAGTTTGCTGGGCTGCTGGTTGCGAGCCAGACGGGTGGCTCAAGACTGGGGTGGGTGATTCACTCCATGACGGGCAAGGAGGTTGGATGGAGAGTGACACCTGCCTTGCCTGTTCTGCAGCCACTTAGTTTTCCCCTTGCAGCTTGGTTTATATTTCTTCTAAATAGTTAGTAAAGTGGCCCTTGTTTGATTCCAAACTGTTATCTGTCTCATTATTCTGATTGGGGGGGGGCAATTAAGACCAACAAAGTTTTGTTCAAGGTGTGAGCGTTCATGTGCATGCACATAAAAGCTCACACCTTGAATAAAACTTTGTTGGTCATAAAGATGCCACTGGACTCAGTCTTGTTCTACTATCACTGATTGTTACACTGTGGGAAACCAACAAGTATGTTGCAGTACTGCCACATCTTTGAGGTGAAACCAAATATATGTGACAGCCTATTAGAATGGTATCCAATTCAATTTAAAACGGGAAGTTTTACATTGTTAATGTATCCTCCCGGATCAATTGTGTTTAAAATTAGGGTTCCTTCTGGGTAGCAAAAAATCTAGACTTTGTTGGGATGCCTTTCTTATAATTCAAGAATGTACTTCAAACTGTTTTTAGAAATATTAGTATTATACCCAGGATATTCAATTCAATTTTATTATTATATTACAGTCCACGACCGATCCAGTTGACAAAATCGAACATTATTCAGGTATACAAATATACAAGTTAAAAACTCCAGTTAAAATATAGAAATAGAAAATGTAACAAAAATCTAAATAAAATTATATCAAAAAACAGATTATAACATACATAACAGCATCATAGGTGGCCATTTTTAAAATTTAAACCAAGGAATTTAAGAGGAACAAGAATGATATAATACACCTCCTGAAGGAAACTAAGTCAAGGTCAAAGGGGCAGGACTGAAATTTACTGTGCACTTTAATCACCTGAGTACAAAATCTAGCAGTTAGCTTAGTAATAACTGAAATTTTGTCTGTTAATAATTTATCTAAACATGTCTTGTCTACCCCTACCACAGGTCTGTCTACAAGGGAAAAAAATTGTCTTATCTCGAATTTGTTTATAGAGGGGGCATTCTCTCCATCTCAGCTAGGGGACAAAAGCAAATCCTCTCTGAGTATGCAATCTTCATATACCTCACTTCCAAGATCATGGATGGCATGACATTACATCTGGCCAGTGTAAAAGCCCTCTTGTAAGGGGGGAAATCTAGAGTTTTAAGATATTGGCCCATTGACATGATGTATTTTATCTTCTCAGGGGTCCTGAAGCCAGGAGACATTAAGTCTTCCTGGCCTTCCATGTCACAGATCCTTTGCCTAATTGTAGATTTTGCTTGACCAATGGTCTGTGATAAGAGAGCACCCAGTGAAAGACCCAGTCTTTCAAGGCTTCTCTCAACTCTGAGAATCACCTGACTAGTCTCAGTCCTTGAATTTTCATTATACTTTGCAAATAACCGCAATGTCTAAATGGTGGTAACTGGACACACTATAGCAGTTCTTCAGACTCTATCAACTGGAGCTGTCTAGAAATGCCAAGAATTTAAGTACCTGCTGCAGCTTTCCTGCTTTTGGTTTGGTTTCATTTCTAAAGATGGGATAGAGATGTTACTTCCTCTATGTACCTGAATGTCTCAGTTAATGTAGTAGGAACAGATCTGAAACCAAACACTGGTTGACTACAGATGAATATTTCCCAAATGCTGATTTATCACCATGCACTTACATGAAAAGAACTGCTTGTCTTGTCTATAGCATCTACCCATATGGGAGAAGAATTTTACTACACATCTAGGGCCATCTTCAATGGATAGGTGCAGAATAGTGCAGCTCTGTGTACAATGACACTGAACCATATCTAGAAACGGGAAGGAAGTCATGAAGTAGCAAAACGCTCTTCACAAATGTAAAAACTGTGGTGTCTTTAATAAGTTACAACCTGGTAGATGATCAACTCTGTACTCATGACTCATTTTGTTACTTTGTGTTTGTCTAAGTAGGAAGACTACTTGTTTTGAAATAGGCATCCTTGTTTTTGTTTGTAAAGATTTTCCCATAATAATTTTTTTTCTCATGAGTACTCCAAACATTGTCCAATGGTCTCTCAAGCTACAGAAACCTATAGATACTGCATAATATCAACAATTAGAAGTTGGTGTGCTGTTCCTATTTCTATGAGTTCTGTATTCCTTTTTTCATTATTTCCTAAACTAATAAGTAAAAGTTTACCCTTATAATTCAGAGCACAACGTGTAAACTATCTGTTTGTAATAAAGGGATGAACAAATGGTACATGCTGCGGTTTATACAGACCCAGCTGTACTTCCATACCAAATTGCAATTTGGGAATGGAAAGTTAAAATGAAGAATCTTTTCAGCAGTCAAACCACAAAGGAATTTATTTCTACAGAAAAGTATTTTTGGAAAATGCAGCCCCTCCCACTGACAAGTCTCATGCTAATGTTTGTTAAACACGAGGGACTGGATCAACCATTATGGTATGTACAACTGCAGTGGAAGATCCCAGCCAGATTTGGGGCCCTGCTGGAAGTTGTGCCCATTCTGCTTTTTTGAGCTGAGGTTTTTCGAATGAAAAAGCCTGAAAAGTTGGACTGGGGTATGAGGAGAAGAAAAAGGGCAGGTAAGGGATACAGAGCTGAATGTGAAGGAACATATTCTAGGTGTTGATTGGAATGCCAGTCAGGGCTGAAGCAAAAAAGGTAACTTCTCTGAGCATGCTCCAGAAAGGAAGTTTTGAGAGCAGGCGATTCAGTTGGTATTTTATCTTATATCCAGGCCCTTGGGTAAAGAAAGCAACTGGAAGGGGCAATATTGAGCAACCCCACCACAGGTCTCCTTGCTGCTCATCTTAGGTTGAATCTGCATTTGTCTTTCCCACTGCTGTCCCAGCCTTCTGACACCGTCTTTTATAAAGCTGGCTACATTTGGTGTCGTTTTCACACCTCAACAGTGCTAGCATACTTTTGCATGTCCACATATGTTTATTGCCCTTTCGTGGTGGCTCCACTGTCATTGCACCTCTGCCCTGCTTTAAAAGAATCTTCTCCAAACAACATTCAAACAAGCATAGAGAAAGACGGTGTCACAGCAGCACGAAACTAATTTAAAAATGCAAATGCAGATTCAACCTTAGTCTCAGTTGCAGCCTCTGAAGCTGCTTTGCATACCTTCCCCCTCCCCCAGCCGAAAGAATCATGTAACTGAGGGAAAATGTTGAAGAGACATCTGAGACCTCCCAGCTCTTTTAAACTTCTAGCAGCTATTTGTGTGTGCTGGGGGAGGCAACGTGCATTTGGACTGCAGCCCTAGCTGAGAAGAAGTGGGATTAATTCTTCCCCCTGGCAACTTTTTTGGAGCTGCTGTTTGCCCTGACAGGAAACAGCATAAAGGAAAATGTGTATGCTTTTCGGCTAAAATAGAACCTTTAGGGCACTGATTCTCATCAGGGAAAGGGTGCTGGGGAAAGGGATAAATCCCTTCTTCACTGTTCTGATTCAAATAAGGCCCAATATGGCCACTGTGTCTAGACATTTAAAGAGACAGGAGATCCAGACTTGGATTGCCAACATCTTGGATATTTTGACTCCAAGTACATATACCTGTAAGTATAGTCCAGTGAATTTTAGAGAATGATAGGCTTGGATTCAAACTAACTTTGCTGCAGAAGCAGGTACTTCAGCCTGTGGACTGCGATTTTGTCACGCCCACCCTCCTGTGACAGCCCCAAATTCTTCCCAAAGTAAGGAAAGTAATGACAAGAGGGGGGTAATCATGCTGCCTGCATGGATAATAGATGAGTCTGTGATAATCTTATATGTATAAAAGCCCAGCATATTGGCACTTTCTGGCTCTTGTGTTGGCTATGCTGTATGCTTCATCAGCCATTGGCCCATCAACTGCCACTCAAGAGTACTCACTTGCCATTGGCTGGGTGCTGGGTTCACTCCTCTCCCCCATCCATTGCTGGCTTGGCCATTCTCTGTCTGAATAAATTGCCAAAACTGCTGTGTAGCTCACTTTCCCCTCAGTGGCAGTTGCTAGGCAACCAAACTTGTTTCGGTCAGTAAAAAGGCAGGGGCAGGAGGCCCTTTCTAGGCCTACTTTGGCCTTTGTGGGGAACTCATTGGGGCCAGTCCTGACTAGGGTTACCAGCTCCAGATTGGGAAATCCCTGGAGATTTTTGTGGTGGAGTCTATGGAAGCTAAAGTTTGTGGAGGGGAGAGGCCTCAGCTGAATAGAATGCCATACAGTCCACCCTCCAAAGCAGTTATTTTCTTCAGGGGGAGACCTAGGTTCTTGCTGTGGAAGCTGAGTGGGTGATTTTGGACCAGTCACAGACTTTCAGTTTAAACTACCCCACAGGGTTGTTGTGCAGATCAAAAGGGGGAAAGGAGAATGATGTAAGCTGCTTTGGTCCCCACTGTGGAGAAAGACTGTATTTTTCCTCCTGGGGAACCATTGTTGCCAGTCTCAACGTAAGGGCTGGAGATCACTCAGAATTACAACTGCTCTCCAGATGGAAGATATCAGTTCCCCTGAGAAAATGGTGGACTCTGTCACTAAACTCTGCTGAGTGTGACGTAGCAGTCAGCGCTTCAGAGCAAGGTCTGCCAAACCCAAGTTCTTGCTGTGGAAGCTGATTGGGTGATTTTAGACCACTCACAGACTTTCAGTCTAACCTACCTCACAAGGTTGTTGTGCAGATCAAAAGGGGAAGAGAATGATGTGAGCTGTTTTGGTCCCCACTGCAGAGAAAGACTACTTTTCCTAGGTAGAAGCTGCAGGAAGGGGGGAGGAGATGGAAACATAAAGTCAGGGGGGCAGATAATGGTACATTGATGGTTGGCTGGGAAGGAGATAGAATTGCCAACTCCATGTTGGAAAATTCCAGGAGATTTTAGGGGTGAAGCCTGGAGAGTGTGGGGTTTGAGGAGGGGTGGGACCTCAGTCAGGTACAATGCCATAGACTCCACCCTCCAAATCAACCATTTCCTCCTGGGGAAACATTGTTGCCAATCTACAGGTGAGGGCTGAAGATCACTCAGAATGACAACTGCTCTTCAGATGGCAGAGATCAGTTCCCCTGGAGAAATGGTGGACTCTGTGTCATTATATCCTGCTGAGGTCACCATAGTAAATTGATGCTGAGTGCCCAAGGCCAGGGCACCCATGCAGAGCCTCTTTCTAGCACTTGTTGCATTTATTTCCACAGCGGGCCTTATTCCTAGTAAGGACATAATATGGCATCTGGAAGAAATTCTGGCAGTCTACAACATTTTGTTTATATTCAAAACAAGTTTCTTCTGCCTATTACTGAGCAGCACTTAGTGAAACCTCGGAAACCAGAGGTAGACCATTGGTCTGGTGACCAGAGAACTGGGTTTCAAGGTGCTGCCTAGCTCCTAATTCCATCCCTTCCCCAATGTAGCATAATGAGGTAGACATATTCAGATGTATAATATATTCACATCACCAAATTCAACTTGCTCTTGCTGCAGAATCTGTATTAATTTGATGCAAAATATATAATGCAGTGCTCAGAGGTAGAGAAGAAAACTTGATGGTAAAGAAAAGATGGTTTACAAGTTATACACTGGGTGTAGGAGTGAAGCAAAACAGTCATGCATTAGTCTCTCTGCTCTTCAGTTATTCTGGTCTCTTTCTTAATTAGGCAAATTCCTTCACTATACTTACAATGAAGGACATTTTAAACTTGTGTAGAAAAAGAGTACTGTGGTGCACAGAGTCCAGAATTAGCTAGCAATGCTGCAACTGTCTATTTATTTCATCACAAGATTGTTTTAGTGTTATTTGAAGCACTATTTTGGAGCCAGACATAATCACATTATACAGTTCCCCACCTTATTAACTGGCAGAGAACCATTCCCCATTAGACAATTGATCCTGGGTAGATGAAGCCATTAAAAACAGCACTAATTAGCTGAAGAGAGGAGACAGAAATGCAGGGCTGTATCCCTTCCTTTCATGCTCCGGGAAGTTCATGTTCCAGACAAATGATAATTGATGTGTAGTCTTCCTTAATTGTGGATGTTAACAGCCAGTGGTATAATGACAGGCTGACAATCACCATCTAGCTTATTGTACTGAACCCATGAACTGCTGAGCAGCATTTTTGACTTAAACTCAGATTTCAGATAATACACATAATATTGTCATAATCAGATTTGGGCAGCCTACCTTAATTTATGAGTTATATATTATATGTGTCCAGGTGTTTGTCTTGGGAGGTTGGATGCCATCCTTTACTGAGTGGTGCATTAGATGAAGAAAGCAGATGGGCTGAGTGGAAATCCTCCCAAAAGCAGCCTTAGTTCAATACAGGAGGAACAACATATAAGACTCTTAACTATGCAGAATGTTGGCATAGGGCTAGGAAATGACTGGTTGGATACAATCCCCTTCTGTGAACAGAACTAATTTGGGTCTGGGTCACTGTCCCTCAGCAGCTCTTTGTGCTGCACAAAAGTAACTCCTAAGGGTCTTAAGGGTCAAGTTACCCTCAGGTACAGTATAGCTGTGATACGGGTTAAAACTATGGGAGCATCTGAAACAGGTAAATGAGACCTAGGCTGAGCATTTGTCCCTTCCTCTCTGAAGGCCCTTTGCTCTTAGCCTGTAGCTCACAGTTGGTGGCCTTCTGTGTGCTGAGCTGCTGGAACCATCAACAGCTTGAGACATCCTTGTGCTTCTTACCTGCTTAAAATTGTACGGGGTGGACATGTTATTGGTGTTATTGTAAATTGCATTTCTATGTTTCTTTCATTTTGTAATCTGCTTTAAACCCTAAGCATGGATGAAAGCGAGATGAAAGTTTTCTAAATAAATAAATAATTAAACAATCAATCAAAGAGCTGAAAAAGTCCAGTCTTGTTCTTGTTCCACGCACAGAAGAGCCTATGTAAGAGTGTGGAGCCATTTTTGCTGATTTTTCCATCTTGCTGCGGGCTTTCATGCTGCATTCTCCAAAGTCTATAAGCCCTTAAGTTCCTAGGAGCAGCTTTGGAACAGTTCAGAGGGCTACCCCAGAAAGAGACAGGGGGCAAAAATCACTTCTACAGACTTGCACCGTTTATGGAAGGATTGGATCGAATATACAAACACAGTATAAATAGAGCACTTTCATTTTGTACTATCTCCAAAATAGAATGGTTGCACAGTGCCCATTCCCAAGTAATGAGAAGGTTATGGTTTCACTTCTCCATAGCCCCTCCCGGCATTGTTCCAGGAATGCAAGAATTCCGTGAGGGAATAATAGGATTTTGAGCACAGAAATGTGAAATACCTAGATTTGTATTGTCATTATATGACTTCTATTAAGAATCTGTCAAAGCTGATTGTTGAATGGCTAAGGCCTTTGAAAAGAATGGGGTCAAAATCTCAGTCACCAAGCATGTGATTACATCCCCTTCTTGCTTCTTCATACAGGGACTGATATGCAACAGTGGAAATAATAATAATAATTATTATTATCATATGGCATTGTGTATAGAATAGCTAGAAGATCCTAAGATTGCCTGACAGCCAGAAGTTCTAGCTCTTTAGTGTTATGCACCACTAGGTGGCAAGCTAGACGTGTTTTTAAGACATGAGACATTTCAGAGGTGGTTTGCCATTGCCTGTCTCTGCGTCATGACCCTGGTATTCCTTGGAGGTCACCCTTCCAAATACTAGCCAAGGCCCACCCTGGTTAGCTTCTGAGATCTGATGGGATTGGGCTATCTTGGGCTATCCAAGTCAGGATGCAGCAGAAGAAGTACTGTGAGTAATATACAGCTATTTTTTCAGAGGTCAGATGCTTCTCTAGTTTTCATTCAGTAGCAACTATAGATACCAGGCAACTTACATTCATTTCCATATACAGAATACAGATGAACAGATGAAAATACAGATGAAAAAGATCTTGGGGTCATAGTGGATAGCTCAATGAAAGTGTCAACCCAGTGTCCTGTAGTGATGAACAAGGCAAACTCTATGCTAGGGATTATTAGGAACGAGATTGACAATAAAATGGCCAATATTGTAATGCCCCTATATAGATCTATGGTGTGGCCTTATTTGTGAATACTGTGTACAGTTCTGTATCACCATATCTCAAAAAGGACATCGTAGAGCTGGAAAAAGTACAGTGGAGAGCAACTAAGGCCCCGGTCACACGGGCGAGATCTCGGGGTGGGGGGGAGGCGTGGCTGTTTGCCCCGGAGCGAACTACTGCGCGGCAGCCGGATCAAACGTCCCGCCGGATGTCCCGCCGACGTCTCGTGGTTGGGGGGAGGTGCCGATCATACCTCACTCCTGCGGCACGGCAAAGAAGTGGTGCCGCGGGGGTTGTGTTGTTGTTTTTTACCCAAGGGTTCGCATGCGCCATTGGGTACTTGTGCGCACCTGTGAAGACTTGACAAAAAAACCCACTTTTCGTGACAGGACATGGGTGGGCGGCGGATGCCACGAGCTAAGACCGGAAACGTGATCTGACGCCCACCCTTGCCCCATGCTTTCCGGAAACTAGTACCTCTGACACTGTCTAACCATCTCATCCTTTGCCGTCCCCGTCTTCTTTGACCTTCAATCTTTCCCAGCATCAGGGTCTTTTCCAGTGAGTGCTCCCTTCTCATTTGGTGGCCAAAGTATTTTAGCTTCAGTTTCATTATCTGGCCTTCCAGGGAACAGTCAGGGTTGATTTCTTTGAGGATTGACTGATTTGTTCTTCTTGCAGTCCAAGGGACTCTCAAGAGTCTTCTCCAGCACCATAGTTCAAAAGAATCTATTCTTCAGTGCTTGGCCTTCCTTATAGTCCAACTCTCGCAGCCATACATGACTACTGGGAATACCATTGCTTTGACCATGCGGACTTTTGTTGGCAGGGTGATGTCTCTACTTTTTATCATGCTGTTTAGGTTCGCCATCGCTTTCCTCCCAAGGAGCAGGCGTCTTTTAATTTCATGGCTGCAGTCACAGTCTGTGGTGATCTGGGATCCCAGGAACGTGAAGTCTGTCACTACTTCCACGACTTCCCCTTCTATTCGCCAAGGAGTGATGGGGCCGGATGCCATGATCTTAGTTTTTTTGATGTTGAGCTTCAAGCCCACTTTTGCGCTCTCCTCTTTTACACTGAGCAAGAGGCTCTTTAGGTCCTCTTCACTTTCAGCCATTAGAGTGGTATCATCTGCATATCTGAGGTTTATAAAATACTAAAACTTGAGGGCATCCAATGAAACTAATGGGCAGCAGATTCAGGACAAAAGGAAATACTACTTTACACAGAGAGTGATTAAAATGTGGAATTCACTGCAGAGGATGTTGTGATGGCTACAGGAATAAGTGGCTTTAAAAGGGGATTAGATAGATTCATGGAAGATTATTCTGTCAGTGGCTACTAGCCAGGAGGCAACATCAGGGGAAGGCCTCGGCCTCTATGCCTGGTTGGCCTTCTAGAGGAACTGGTTGGTCACTGTGTGAGACAGGATTGGTCTGATCCAGCAGGGCTCTTCTTATGTCTTTATGAACACCCACTGAGCATTGCCATGACAGCCCTGCCAGCTATTGCATATGCATACCCTGACTGGTCATTCTTTTAAATCAAGCTATTTGAATATTTGTATTTCTTTCCTCTAAGGTACCTCTACAGCTCAATTAGAAAATGCCTGCTGCCACCACATCTTAACATTCACTTTGTATCAGTGGTGTGCTAGGTGCTGTACAGAACAGAAAAACAATGTGGCCATCACCCATTGTGGTGCACCATCTAAGGCTGCAGTCAGATGGGCGGTTTGGCTTGCTATGGTTGCTGATCTTGAATGGATTAAACCGGCTGGTTGCCACATCCACATCTGCCAGATGTCCCCCAGTTGTCTTCACCCCATTGGAAGACAAGTTGGAGATGGCATAAATAGACAGTAGTTGAAATCCAGTGGTAATGGTTCCCTGTGCATTCCTCCCATGTTCCTGGATATCTGAACAAGAGGGAGTGCAAACAAAACAGATTGGTGGTGTGAACCTGCCAATCCATTCCAGGTGGGTTTTTTTCAGTCCACACTCCATGGTGCGCATAAAAAAAGTACCAGGAACTTTTTTGGGGAAAAAAACAAATGCCAAACTGTGCTTCATGGATGGTGCACAGCAACAGTTTGAATGATCCATTGCACCCTCTGCGAGATATAATGGCACATCGGGGTGCTGTTTTGACTGGGAATCTCTATTCCTGCTTGAAATGGAAGTATTTGCACTGCCTCCAAAGTGCCCCAAGCTGCCATTCTATCTGCAGCCTAACACTACTTATAGGATTGGTTATTTGGCACCCAATGGAACACTGTTAAATCTAAAGAGAAACTTTCACCCCAAGTTTGGAATCATTGGCAATAAATTATGAAGAGTGTGAAGCAGAAACCTTGAAACAAGAGATACAATACGGCACTGAGTATCTGTGCAGGTATCACTCTGATCAGTGCTTAGTTCAGAGAGGCAGAAGATCTTACCACGGGATGGAGGAAGTCAAGTGTGCAAGAATAGTCAGTCCATTTCCCTAAAGCATCTAAGGGAGATGCCCCTTACATATGCAATTAGAGAGTGTTGTGTGTGTGTGTGTGTGTGTGTGTGTAGCATTGCATATCTGGCACTGGGATCACTTTTTTAAAAAAAAAATATGATATGTTATTTTGAACCACCCATTATCAGAGAAAACAGCACATTACAGATACTCTGTTTAACTGATGGCACCTTTGAAGCCACATCAGATTAATACAACCTGCATAAGGGCCAAGGCACAAGGACATTATGATTCAAAGAAATAGGAGATAATTGGAACCTGTCCTGGTGTGCATTCAAATCTAAAAAGCCTGATAGCTATTAATGAAACCGGAAGTTTAATGTCAAATATCAGCATCCAGCAAAACTCTTCAAAAATAATGAGTTAAGCTGCTAAGGTAGGACACTTCTTTTTTTTTTTACAACCACCAAGGGGGGAGATGCGGCATGAAGTTAGAGGAAGAAAAAACATAGAAAGATAAGTTGCCTGTTTTATTGGCCATTGGTCAATTCTGTCACAAACTGAGAGTTTTGACCAAGCATAAATGGAACAAAGATCCATCGGCAGAACCCTGAAAGAACCTTAACCTCAAGTTCAAGTGGAGTAGCAGGGCAAGATGCTATTCCAATGAGGAACAGAGGGGAGATTCAGTCTATACGAGAATGTATAAATATGCTGTTATTTATTTGTTAATTTTACGTTGCCACTATGAACCTTTTCATTTTGCTTGTTTTCTTTTCTGGTATTCCCAGTCATTTTGTTGCTCTGAATCCATTTTAATGCTTTTTATACTGCATTTTGTAGTACTTCTAATATTGTAGGATTTTTATGGCATTTGTATGCAAGTAGGAGAAAAATGCTAAAATTGTGTATATTTAATGGGGGAAATTGAACAGGAGAAAAATGGTGCAAAAATGAGGACCCCAATTGTTCAGTTCCTGTGAAGGAGATGCAAAAATGAAATGGACTCCCACAGTGAAATCTGGCACCGTCCAGCGACTGGTCTGGGTACATCTGTAGTAAATGCTGAAGCTAAGTTGAAATGATCAGTGCTTGAACAGGAGACCACACTGAGCTTTCTAAAGGAACAACAGGATATAAGTATAATAAAAATACATCTGAGGGCTCATGTTATATAATATGACATGAAGCTGTCCCAGATCTCACTCTTGTGCAAGAGTTCAGTGAGGAGTGAGATACATGACTTACCACCAAAGCTGATGTTAAAACTGCCCAGTTACTTTTTGAAACTGACTCTACACTTTTTCCCCCTTGCAGGTAGATATGTGTTAAATCATTTAAGTATGACATTTTAAAAGGATTTTAGACAGAAAATGGACCGTTCTGAGACCTCTTTCATATATTATGTGTGTGTGATGTGCTGTGAAGTCATAGCTGACTTATGATGACTCTGGTCCTTTCCACATTTGCCTGCCACTCCAGATATTCTCAGTGTTCGAATCGAGTCAATTTATGGGTGATTCTGCATCTAGCATTTGCTCCACATTTTCTCAACTGGGAGGGAAAAGTGCAGCTCAAAACCACATTCAAATACCTCTGACCACTGAAGGGAGGTAATGTAATGCAGAATGGAGGAAAAACCCAGAATAAAAAGAAGGTTGAACTTGATTTTAGTGCAAAATGGGGGGGGGGAAAATCTGGATTAAAAAGAAGGTTGAATTTGATTTAATGCAGAATTGGTTGGAGGGCACTGCAGTGAACATGGATTAAAAGGAGAATGCAGAAAGGGCCTCTGAAGGGTTTTCAAGGCAAGAGACAAGCAGAGGTGGTTTGTCATTGCCTGCCTCTACGTAGCAACCATGGTCTTCCTTGATGGCCTTCCATCCAAGTAGAGCCGATCCTGCTTAGCTTCACAAGATTTGATGAGATCGGGCTATCCTCGACCATCAAGAATTCCATATATTATAAAGGTTTTCAAACAAATAGAAGCTGCAACTAGTCCCAGTTCTTTTTATTTATACAACACTTGTTTGTAAAATTCTCTTCAGATTTTAAACACCTTAAAAAAATTCCTCAAGTGTAAACCTAAATAAGCAAGTGGCATGATCTTTCTCATGAAGGAGTAATGCTTGAGTGTGAGAGACCTCAGAGGCTCCAAAGATGTCTGTTTCTCTCTCAGTTTGCAAGCATGGGGGATTTTGCTTTTATGGGGAATGGGAAATCAGGGGGGCCTCTCATGTCCTGTTGCCTCCCTTTCTTTCTCCTGAGTCAAGCTGTGCAAGCTGAGGTCTGTGGAGCTAGATGACAGTATGGGCATGTACAGGCTTGGCTTCCCTCTCCCTAGTCTGCCTTAGTGCATTGCCTAAACACATATGCATCAACACATGTCAAGGGCTTGGTAGAAGTAAAATGGGCAACACAGAGATTCCTTGGCGTGCAGGCACGGCACTGCACACGTGGGAAAGGATCATACACAATGTATGAAGAGGTTATTCATTAATGTATGTGAATGACAAGTAACACAAATAAGCTCCTGTAAAAAGAAGCCTGCGTACAGGAGTGGACACTCTGGAAAATAAAAAAGGAGATGAGAAGAGGATTCACTTTTCTATTTTGTTTCTCAAGTGCCCACTTTTGCCTGCTGTCTCTCAGCTTCCATTTACAGGAGCTTATTTCTCTTACTTGTCATTCAAATACACCCACTAACAGAACGAATAAATGCCACGAAAACTAGCAAGATGACATAATGAATGAGTTACTGTAAATGCCTCCAGCATAAAACAATTATGTACCTGCTATTGTCAAAAACATTCAACATTTTCTTTTGTTGAAAGGGAAGCAGCTATAAATTATTCACAGGGGCACGGAAAGTATTTCTTTCTTTTTTTTTTCTTTTGGGCTGCTTCCAATTAATTTCTCCCTGAACATCCCTAGATATTTAGTTAAGGACGGAAAATTTACATGCAGAGTTTTGATTTTTTGCACGAGGTTATCTAAATGAATACACACACACACACACACACACACACACACACCCACATGTAATGTGAAATCCCAACTTTTCAGCTACAAACTGAGATCTGTTGTGTGAGATAAATTGGGCTTTATTTGCATCAGCAGTGCAAAGGCAAGGAATCTGAGCATATTTGGTTGCTCATGTCATCCTTGACTTTTTGAAAATTAAGAACGGGAGAGTTTAAAAAGTACACACAGGTGAACTGAGTTGCAATTACACCTACTTCCCCCCTAGGGCTGCCAGGCCCTACCTGCGATCCAGCAGGGGGCTCCTGGGTCCTGGCTGGGATCTTCTGCCACTCATGCAAAGTACATGCAGTGCTTTGACATCACCCAGAAGTGATGTCATCATGTTGCTGACATCAGGGGGGTGATGCTCTAGATTTTGGGCAAAACTCTATGGTTTTCTTGCCTTCAAAACCATAAAGTCTGCCCAAAAACTAGAGCGTTACCCCCTGATGGCGGTGACACAATGATGTCACTTCCAGGTGATGTCATCATATCAGGCACATCACCCAGTGATGTCCCTGTTTGGGGATGGGGCTTCCCCCACCAGCCAGCTGGCCAGCAGTGGAGTGAAACCCTGAAAATCAGGTGAACCCCCGCCCAGGCCAGGCGTCTGGCAATCCTATCCCACCTGCAAAAGTGCCCCTGTTAATTACAACTCACATTGTTAGTGGGGCCAAGAAATGTAGAAAACTTCACACCACAACTCCATATAAGTCTTTTTCTGCAGATGTTATCAAATGGAGAGGAAACCTCTTTATATGTGATTGTATGTGAGCCATAATTAATTACAGTATTAATTAAGCTGCTGAGAGCCAGTTTGGTGTAGTGTTTAAGAGCGGTGGACTCTAATCTGGAGAACCGGGTTTGATTCTCCACTCCTCCACATAAAGCCTGCTGGGTGACCTTGGGCCAGTCACATTTCTCTCAGAACTCTTTAGCCCCACCTACTTCACAAGGTTCTTGTTGTGGGGAGAGGGAGGGAAGGCAATTGTAAGCCACTTTGAGACTACATAGGCTAGAGACAAGCGGGGTCTAAAAGCCAACTCTTCTTCTTTTCAGTAACTTTGCCATATTATGTGCCTTACAACCATTTCTTGTGATCTGGAATTGGTGTCTAATTTAGTGAGCTGTCTATTAATGCTTTCGCCCACTTGTGCTCTGTCTCAAGAAGATAATGATCTTCTTTTTGAAAGCAAAATAGCTCCTTGTTCTCTTCTGTCCCTCTCTTTTTCAGATCTGCTTGTTTCCAAAAAGAAGTCTTGTATTTTGTCTTAATAATACATTGGAAGGCTTTGTTTGAAAAACCTCATTCTGACAGAACTGAAGAAACCCTGGTCTAGCTCAGTCAATGAACTGAATATACAAATTAATAATAATTTCAATTGAAATGCTGCTTAAAATAATTCTGGAAAAGCACATCATTATTAGTTACTAAAACCAATGGCCACAGCTCACTATATGAAGCTGTAATGACTTCCGAGCAAACAACAGTGAAAACGAACACTTCATCAGCATAATTTATTTCAGAGAGGCCCATCTAATATTAGTCCATGACTACTTAGGAAAATGAGAAAAGAAACTGTAAAAATCCTAAAAGGAGAAACCCACTTCCTTTCTGAGTCTCAAGAGGGAGGGTTGGGTTGTTGTAATAAAGCTTTGTTGTCAATTAAGCATATTTTTCATACCCTCATTAGTGCAAGCTTCTTTTTTTAGGCAAGTTTTCCAGTCAGTGTTCAGCTTTAAGATTTAGACTTATGTTGGCTCCCAGACACTCTGCTTTTAAAAAAAAGAATGAGAAAAGGGGGGGAAAAATCTTCCTTGGGACGTGTGCGTGTGAGTCCTGTAACTGTTAAGTGTAATTAATAGCAGCACATTGGTAGAAAGTCAGACATAATAATTGATTTTTTTCTTTTTACTGTGCTAAAGATCAAGGGAACATATCCTTCATCCTCCATTATGCACGCACAGCAATAGCAGAATAGATCCTCTGGGAGAGTTTGAATATCCGGTGCTTTGCTGCCCACAAGATCCTTATTATAAAAGGTGTTGTAAGCCAGCCAAGATGGAGGAAAGCTGCTGCTGCTAGAATTACTGAAAAATGCTTAGCTCTGAGTCCTTGTTATACAAGGCAGGAAGTGGAGGGAAAAAAACACACAACAGCACCCCAATAAAGGAGGTTATTAACAAATGGGAAGAAAATCAAATCCTGTGAATAAAGTAAACCTTTAAAACTCCAGCCTGTGGCTGCTTTGCAATACAGTGTCACTCTAAAGGCCAAGCCATATGTGACGTGAGGGATCCATACTTGTGCTCCTGGCAGCAAGAAGCAGGTATCCCTACTAGGCCTACCCTTCTCCCAATAGGGCTTAACATAGCTGTGGCCACTGTGCGAGACAGGATGTTGGACTAGACGGAACCCTGGTCTGATCCAGCAGGGCTCTTGTGTTCTTATGGGGTATTTTCAACTGGGGAAATGAGACTGAGGGGAAGAGTTAACCCTCTGCAGTACTCCAACTCCAATCTATATTGGGTTTTCCCTCGTGCATCAACCTGCAGATTTTGAGGATCATGTGTAGTTTTAACATAGTATGTCCATCTGTATAACTAGTTTTACCCAGATAAACTAGCATTGATTTTAGTGGAACTTACTTCAACAATGTAAGCTTCTGGGTGCAACTTCAGGCATTTTTGGTGGATACACCTGGAACATGAATTACCCTGAGCGTTGACAAAGCCTGAATCAGAGGGTTCATAAAGGCAATAATTTTACTAGATAATCTACCACCCATTTTACCATGCATCTGGATCTCATGTGTGCTCAAATCCTCGTGATCAAACTACCCCCATGAGTGCAGAGTGGATGCCTGAGTGGGCAGTGCACCATAAGCTTTTCTTCTGCATTAAGGCTTTTAAAAAACAGGGTGTGGTTCCTTAAGAGGAGGTGGCACTGTCCACACCTACTAATTTATGGCACAATCCTAAGTAAAGCTATGGTGGTGGTGGAAAGTGCTGTCAAGTCACAGCTGACTTGTGGCGACCCCATAAGGTTTTCAAGGCAAAAGATGTTCAGAGGTAGTTTGCCACTGCCTGCCTCTGTGTGACAACCCTGTGCTTTCTCAGCGATCTCCTGTGCAAATACTGTTAAGGGCTGACCCTGCTTAGCTTCTGAGGTCTGATGAAACTGGTCTAACCTGGGCTACCCAGGTCAGGGGAAAGCTATACCATTCGTAAATTCATCGAAGCCAATGGAAGAAGAAGAAGAAGAGTTGGATTTATACCCTACCCTTCACTCAGAGTCTCGGAGCAGCTTACAATCTTCTTCCCTTCCTCTCCCCACAACAGCTGTGAGGTACATGGGGCTGAGAGAGCTCTGAGAGAACTGCTCTTGAGACAACAGCTCTGAAAAAACTGTGACTGCCCCAAGGTCACCCAGCTGGCTGCATGTGGAGGAGTGGGGAATCACTCGGTTCTCCAGATTAGAATCCAAGCTCTTAACCACTGCACCAACTGGCTCTCTGTGCATGTAACAATTTACGACTGCACTATTAGCTGTCACCAATGAGAGATGTGAAACATGGTTTGGGTTGTTGGCAGAGTTCAGAAATAATCCAATCCATGCTTTGGAGTTTGCTTTCAGTAACTTTGTAACTTTTTGAGATTGGAGAAGTTGCCCTTGTGCCTGCAAGCAGCAGTAAATGACATTTTGTGAAATGTGACAAGAAATGAATGCATAGGAAGACATTCTGTTCCGTCTTTGATAAAGTAGTGATGGAAACGAATTCAGAGGCTGGCAGGATTCGTTAGCCAGAACAGGAGTGTCCCTGAAATCACACATTGTCATCCTGCAAAGTAAACAATTTGTGGTTTATCACATCTCTATGTTTGAGGTTGGAATATTTGGAAAATTCTCTATTGGAAACTTACATATTGTGAATGGACTAATTGGCGGCACAGAGCACTTTAAAAATTGGTGAACTTTATTCTTTATTGTACCTTTATTGGACTATGATTGAACTTAGTGTTGCACCTTACTAAGAGTCTTTCTATTGAATTTATGGATTATTTTTCTGTGGCATAAATTGATATTAATATTTTTGTTTACATTGCTTAGTTATTGTTCCATGGTTGTTTCTTTTCTTTGTTTCTACTTTGCTCTGTGATAGTCTCCATTGTTATACTTCACTGAATTTACTGCAATAGGATTTTGCAGAAAGACGATAACTGACTGCAATCCAATAATACAACAGAGAGGCCTACAGAGCACAGGCACTAACACATACTACTACATAGCAGAGAAAGAAAAAACAAGAGGTAGGCTGAACTACAGGAGAAAAACATTCAATAAACCCTAAACACTAGAGAATGCTCCACAGCTCCTCCTAGGGTACAATGGACTAAACTACTCTATCAGCAATATTTACAAAATTTGAGTCCAGTGGCACCTTTAAGACCAACAAAGTTTTATTCAAGGTATGCATTTTCGTGTGCATGCACAAACTTTGCTCTACTGCTTCAGACCAACATGGCTACCCACCTGGATCTAGCAGTATTTACAGTAATTAGACTTTTAGCAGGCTGTCACTTCTCCAACGCCCCTTCTTGACAGCATGTGTACTGTTCCACCATGTTTAATTTTGCTAGAAGGGTCCAATGGCAGTCTCCAGGCAATGGTTTCATGAGAACATCAGAAGTTTTTGTGCCTAGGTGACAAGTTGGTAAGTGTCCAAGTCTTATTCATGTGAAGTGATTTATCTCTCCACTTTCTGGCTTTACTTTCAGGCCGCCTGAAAATATCTCCCCAAAACAAGGGCTCAGGTATTTTCCCTGCTTTGGCTACATAGGATAGTTCGTGAGGTGGTATGCCTTTAGTTCCTCAGGTTGAGCATCTGAGGGCTATAACTTTGTGTGGTCCTTTTTCCTCTTGAAATCCTGACAAGTTTGTGCTGAATTCCACCTCTACTTCGTTTGGTCTTGCTGTCTCTTGCTCACTTGTTAATGAGTTTTATTTAACTTCTGCAGGTTGCATCAGATTTAGTCCTGGGCCCTTTTCAAAGTATACTGTACCACTTATTGCAACTTTGTCTGTCTTTGGAAACAGAATTCTGTATCCTTTAGAGTGATCACTGTAACCCACTAGTATACCTTCTGTGGCTCTATTGTCCAGCTTTGAGCATTTTTCATTGGGAATGAAGGAATAGATTTTGCATTCGAACACTCTGATGTGCTTGACGCTTGGCTTTGATCCATGCCATAATGCACATGGAGTGCTGTCAATTGCTTTTGATGGTAATCTGTTTTGTAGAAATGTTGCCATCATAACTGCTTTGCCCCATTACTTATTTGGCAATCCAGCATTCAGAAGCATGCATGCATCTGGCCATTTCAAATACGGTGCGGTTCTTCTTTTCTGCTGTTCCATTTTGTTCATGGTTGTCTGGGGCTCTATAACCTGTTTCTTTAGGTACTGCTCCACTTCTTTACTTGTATATGCCCCCCCCCCAATTGTCTTTGCAGAGTGTTTGTGGCTTCCTTTGGAACTTATTGCTGGTTGCTGCCACAAACTCTTGGAGTTTCCCAACCATTTCAATCTTTTATTTCAGGAGATGCATGACAGTGTACCTGGAACAGTCATCAATGAAAGTGATCTGGTATTTGTTTTCTCCTGGTGTAACAGTTTTCATGGGTCCACAAATGTCACTACGCACTATCTGTAGGGGATGTGTAGACTTGCTTTCACTGCCTTTAGGGAGCAAAGCACATGTAGCTTTTGCCTTTATACAGCACTTATACTCACCTTTATGTCTTTGGTTAAGCCTCAGTTTTCAAGCTCTTTTATGGATTGTGGGTGTATGTGTTCTAGATGTCTGTGCCACAGGTGGATGCAGTTGCTGTGACAAACTTGTGTAGTGATTCCAGCTTCCTCATTTGGTAGGGTAAGCTTATACAGATACTTCTTCATCATTCCTCTGAGTATAACCTCCTCCCCCTTCTTAATCTCGCATTGGTTTCTTTGACATTTCACTGTAAGACCATTACTGTTGAGGCCCTTCACAGACAGGAGCCTTCCCTCTAGTTCTGGAACATAGAGGACATTTTTTCACAAGGAATTTACAAGTTCGTTTAGATGGCCCACAGCACTTTAAGAATCCATACCCAATTCTTTCTGCAGTGATGCTTTTTCCATCTGCAAGGAAGATCTCCTTTGTGCAAAGATCTGAGAAGAATTCCTGGTTGTTTTTCATGTGGCTTGTGGCACTTGAATCAATGTACCATCCACTTGACATGTTGCTCTGCGTAGCTTTTAGACATCCATCCCATTCTTCATCTACAGATTCACTTGCAGCTTTCTTAGCCTTTTCTTTGTGTGATTCTGTTATCTCTGTTTTCTCTGTTTAACTCTCCAAATTGAACAGCTTTTTTTCTGACGCCCTTACCCTAAGCTTCCAGACATAAGCTAAGAATTTGGTAAAATACAAAGTAAGTGCCGAGAACTTATCAGACAATAAAATTTTAAGATCTTTGTCAGTCAGATTCCTTGTGGTAGGTAAATGGGGGCTAATCAGATGACCACGCATAATAGAATATTGGGGACAGCATAGAAGAATATGAGCAACTGAATCAGGTTCACTATAGAGGCAATTGCAGGTTCTGTCCCTATAGGGGATACCCCTATGTCTGCCTAAGACCACAGCGGAAGGGAAAAGATTGAATCTCGCTAACATAAAAACCCACCAATAAAGTGGGATTGTTAGATTAGAGATGTACTGAACCATAGAAGCTTGGGGGGGGGGATTCTGCAGTATCATTGGCTGGTCTGTTAATGCTTAAAACATCCCAGAGGTCATCTTTGCATAGCAGCATTTCCAGTTTGAACTTCCACAGCTGATGATTACTATTATTCAGTTTGGCCACTGCAAACTTAATATCTACACTGCTTGCCATCTTCCTCTGGATTGGCTGTGCGCCTCCTTTCTCTTACTGACTCCCAGTTATAATTTTCTTGCAATTTATCCTGAGGCTGGACCCATAACCTGTTGGCGGAGTTCAGAAATAATCCAATCCATGCTTTGGAGTTTGCTTTCACTGAATTTACTGCAACAGGAGTTTGCAGAAAGACAATAACTGACTATAGGCCATTAATACAACAGAAAGGCCTACAAAGCACAAGCACTAACACATACTACTACATAGCAGAGAGAGAAAAAACAAAATGTGGGCTGAACTACAAGAGAAAAACATTAAATAAACCCTAAACACTAGAGAGTCCAGATATAGGTATGGGGGATGAGTATTGTTCTTCCCCTTGATATTTGGTTAGATCCCAGCTAATATACTGGGCTGTAGCCCTCACCTGGATAGCTCAGGCTAGCCTGATCGTGACAGATCTTGGAAGCTAAGCAGGGTCGGGCCTGGTTTGTAGTTGGATGCGAGATCAGCAAGGAATACCAGGGTTGTGATGTGAGGCAGGCAATGGCAAGCCATCTCTGAATGGTTTGCCTTGAAAACCCCACGGGCTCGCCATAAGTCAGCTGTAATAAATAAATAAAATAATTCAATAGATCACAAGCTGATCTTCTCTAATGGAAAAGAACTATCCCATCTCCCCTCTTCCCCCACTGTGCTCCTAAAATGCTGCTCTTGAGGGTCAGGGGTCAGTGCTTGGCATGATATAGGATTCTGCAATGTAAGGAAATAATGGGGGGAATGGACTCCTTTGCCAGCAGAAAGCAAGTGTTGGATACAATCTATTGTTATGGGCTCCTGCTTTCCCAAGTGAGGATCCAGGGGCAGTGCAACAAGATTTAGTTTCTTTTGGATCCTTTTATTGTCCTTGTACAATTTACATTGCCTTTAAAAGCAAGCAGATACCAAAAAATCAGCTTCAGATTCCCAGCCTCAACAATCCAGAGAGAGCTCCTGCATTACCAAATTATTAGAGAGCTCTCCTTGCATCCCAAGGAGCTCTGCTTTCAGTTAACTCACATCTTTCCCTCTCTCTTTCTGCATCTCTATTTATTTATAGTACGTTTTCATCCTCAGTAGGGACCCAAGGAAGCTTACAACATTGCTTCCCACTGCTCCATTTTATCTTCCCAACAGCCCCGTGCTCAGGCTGACAGAAAGTAAGAACATAAGAACATAAGAGATGCCAATGTTGGATCAGGCCAAAGGCCCATCCAGTCCAACACTCTGTATCACACAGTGGCCAGAAATACCAGTGCCATCAGGAGGTCCACCAGTGGGGCCAGGACATTAGAAGCCCTCCCACTGTTGACCCCCCAAGCACCAAGTGCTGGCCCAAGGTAACCCAGCAAAATTGCATGGCAGAGTGGAGATTCTCAGACTGCAGATCTAGCTCCAGGCTGTTTCTGCACCTCTTCCTCTAGTTCTTAAGGGAAAATTTTATTTCAAGCCCTGAGGGGATATAGTCCTTAGAAATTAATAGTCTTTAATAATTAAAGCCTATCAAAGGTGAGCTAAGGACTATTAAAGGTGAGCTAACCAAACTCACAAAAATATGATTAACTATTGTAATGTATTTTAGAAACAATATACCTATGAGTCCACTGAACATGCAGTGTATGTTTCAGACTTTTGAATTCTTTGTGGCAGAATAAACTGCTGACGGAATATCATTAACTTGTTTAATTTTGGTGGTTTTGCAACCACTTATGGTAAATCTGACCTGACAGATAACATATAGAGCAAATAACGAGGCTAAACAATAACTGAGCTAGTGGTTGATTATTTCCACCATGATTAGTATTGGTCTTGGTTGTTGTGGTTACTTTCTGTGAGATGTATATAGGAAGAATACAGAATTTACCAGAAGCAAAAGTATCTAGGATCTAGTGTTACAAACCCCATTTCCTCTCCACATTTTTCTTCTCTGAGCCTAAGTCTTCATGGACATAAACAAACTGTAAATATTTCAGAGAAATATGCCTTTTTTCAGTAGCACATGAGTACTGTGAATGTACAAATTTGTTCCTTTTCATATCTTTATTGTTTTCATACCTTGTGAACCTTTTGGTTCATCCCGTTTCATTGCTGATGTTTCCAATGTGTTTCTCTTATGGCATTTTAATGACCTTTATACATTAGCTTCCACTGACACAAAAATAACATAAAAATGTGTAAATTCAATGAGAAAATTCACCCGGAGGAATAAGAACATAGTACAACAAAAAGACTGAAAAGTTTGATTTTTGTAAAGGAAAGTTTAAAACAAAGCAGGACTTTTAATTGAAGTAGTAGGCCTACAACATTTGTTTGCTAACTTAATGAGTACACTAATGTTATTTTCTTTACACAAGAATTACATTCAGGCTGGTTGTAAACAATATTTCTGTCTTTTCCTGCTTACTATATTAGAACATCATATTTAGCACACGAGAAGGAGGTTCATGTAATATTGCATGAACAAAGTGTTCAGGAGAAGGAGGTACTATCCCATATTACTTACAACAGGTTTTTTTTGCAGGAAAAGCCCAGCACGAACTCATTAGCATAATAGGCCACACCCAACAGCAGAAACCCATTAGCATATTAGGCTACATCCCTGACAGCACAGCTCATTAGCATATCAGGCCACACCCCATGCCTTTCCTTGACCTGCCCGGCGACCCACGTCTGCGGGGCGCCCAGGCAAGCAAAGGAAGGCAGTTTAAACTGCCTTCCTTTGCTTGCCTGGGCGCCCCGCAGACGTGGGTCGCCGGGCAGGTCAAGGAAAGGCATGGGGTGTGGCCTGATATGCTAATGAGCTGTGCTGTCAAGGGTGTGCCTACCTGATCCTTCCAGGGCCCCTCTTGGCCCGCCCACCTCAGAGTCACTTGGGGGGGTCGCTCTCCAGGCCTTCCCTCTGTAGCCACGCACGCAGAGCTTTTGGCTGTAGTGGGCGTGGCCAACTTTGAAGCCAGCCGGAACTCCGTTCCTGTGTGTTCTTGCCCCAAAATAGCCCTGACTTACAAGGAAAGGAAAGATTAGGTATGAGCTCAGTTTACAAGGGCTTAATCTTTGGAATCTCCTTTCAGTGTCAAGACTTGCCTTCAGGCAGGTGAAGTACTAAGGAAAAAGAGTGTGCCTTTAAGCAGTGTACTTTTCCATCAACCAAAGCAACAAGTATGCATCAGGGATGCATTTGTGCCAGAAGCTGTTGTTGTACAAGACTTGCTTCATCTTGACTACTTTTAATTATAGAAGATAACAAAGTACATAGGAAACTTATGTACAATCAGCTCTGTTCAGTGGGGCTAACTTCCAGGAAAGTGTTCTTAGGTTTACAGTTAGGCTTACTTCTGAGTAGGCCTGTTTCGGATTGCACTGTAAGGGTTCTATCCAGACTAAATTGGCAATTTCCACATTGAGTCCCTGCTGTGCTCCATCTCCTACCCAAACTCTACCCTGCCCCAAATCTCCAGGAATTTCCCAAGTCAAGGTTAGCAACTCTACATGCAACTCTGTAATATGATTGTTAATTTCACATTAAGACATAAGAATATGAAGCTCATTGAAGTTTACTTCTGAAGACTTTTTCTTAGAAAGAGGCCCAAGTATCATTTCTATGATCCTATAGAGAAGAAGAAGAAAAGACTGAATTTATACCCCACCCTTCACTCGGAGTCTCAGAGTGGCTTACAATCTCCTTTCCCTTCCCCTCCCCACAACAGACACCCTGGGAGGTAGGTGGGGCTGAGAGAGCTCTTGACAGAAACTGCTCTTGAGAGAATAGCTCTGAGAGAACTGTGACTGACCCAAGGTCACACCAGCAGATGCATGTGAAGGAGTGGGGAATCAAATGCAGTTCTCCCAGATTAGAGTCCATGCTCTTAACCACTACACCAAACTGGCTCTCATACAAACCACATTCCCTCCCTGCTACCATGACCTTATGTGACAACTACACTTTCATGAATCATGAAGGGGGGGGGATCTATTTCTTCAGTGATGTAAGTGTATCCATTTTCCTTTCCATGCTGCAAACCCTGTTTGTACTTTATGCAGACACACAGTCACTAAATATCCACTTCAGCCAATCAGAGCATCCCAGTAACTACACCAGAATGATACATGCGGGGCTGCAGAGAGCCACAAAGGTCTTCCAGACAAAGGTTCTCTCTGCTCTCTCCCAACACACATTTAAAGAATGGTTGTTGTAGATTTTCCGGGCTGTATGGCCATGGTCTTGGCATTGTAGTACCTGATGTTTCGCCAGCAGCTGTGACTGGCATCCTCAGAGGTATAACACGGAAAGATGGAGTGCTCTCTGTGTCAATGTGACAAATTCCGGCGGGGGAATTGTATTTCCTGGCAGGAGCCTCGCCGCGGAGACGGCTGCACGCGCTGCACCTGCCGTCGCCAGGATGTGACGCTCCGCGTCGCTCTGGCAACAGCCCTGTTGCCAAAGTGATGCGGAGCGTCACATCCTGGCAACGGTGGGTGCAGCGCGTGCAGCCGTCCCCGCAGCGAGGCTCCTGCCAGGAAATACAATTCCCCCGCCGGAATTTGGTAAGACTATCCCCAGGCTGTGAAATGCTAAGGGAGGAGCTTTCCTGAGGAGGTTCTTTTTGGCTGTTGAAATTCTAAACTTATCTGTAGTGCCTTAAAACACACAATTAAAGAAGGCAAGAACAGGATACAAAAAAAAAAGTGAACTCAATGGGATGTATTTTTTTTTTACTCCTTATCAAGATGCCAAAAGAAGGAGATATCCACAAAGGGACTCACCATTCTGTGAGAAACAGATCAGAGAAAACTGTTCTAGGAATTCTGATTGTTTCATTTTTGCTTAACTAGGAAAATTAGCAAATGCTCCCTTGCATTGCCGGAGGACTTGCTATGATTTTAAAGTGATTCATTGTGGATTCTTTGAAAGGCTTCCAACTGAGACTGAAACCCAAGATTGGCCAAGACCAGCAAGCATTGTGTTGGCTGATCCTTTGCACTAAACTGAGCAAGGCTTCCTGGGCCCAGTGAATTTTGTACGCCTCTTCCCCCCCTTAGTGGCTCTAGTTATGTGTCAGTGACATACATTTATTGTATTTACAGTTTCATTCTGAGATATACATACTTTTTAAAATCTCAAGAATACACCTAAAAATAATGTGAAGTGGCCACTGTGGAGATGAGAAATATTATGGCCTCCAGAGCTCATTTGAAGACAAATAGCAAACATGTAATATATATTTGCCTTTTTCTCAGCTTTTACACCAGTGAGTTTAACAGTAGTAGTATATGAGTTTGGCCATTCCATTTAAGAAGCGATTCCATGAGACATAAAGAATACATAGATAAGAACAAGACATGAATAATAAAATGGATGTCATTATTGAAAAAACAACCCAAACCCTTGATGATCTCTCTTTAAATTCAGGAAATAGCAGGCAGGTCTACGGAAGCTTTTCCCCCAACATAGCTGAATATCCACAGGGAGCTTGCTGCTGCTGGGTATAATACTGTGTCAAGTTTTATATTTTAATGCATTTCACGCACATAACACACAAATACCTAAAATGGAGTGTTTTTCTGAAAGCGTAAAATATTATGGTATTTATGATGTGCTGTCTAATGAGCCTTGTCCTTCACAGTGCAGTTTGTACAGTTGATAATGGTGATGTCAAACCATATGGACTATGCACACTTCAGCCGCTCATCTACTTTTGTTAAACCTCAAGCTGACATGTGGGATAAGAATTCTGTTGGTGAGAAGTCATGTATTTTATTTATTTTTTAGATTTTGAGCCATGTCAAGCAATTATATGTTTTTATTTACCTCCTCCTTGTTACTGTTATGAGATCAACCACTGTATGTTATCAAACTTTTAAAGTACTAATGGCTTTTCAAAGGATAATCAAATCATTCTTTTCTCTTTCTTTGCATCACAGAAGGTAAGCTTACAAAATGTAAATGTCACAAAAAATCAAATAAAATCTTATAACAGTAAAAAAACACAGAACTATCAGAGATAACCACATGCAGTTAACCTTTACATTCTTCCAAGGCTATCCCCCCCCCCCCCGAAAAATTTCTGTAATCTAAGTCCTCATTCCAGTACTGGTAAAATGCATACAAGTTCTTTAAAGAGGCTTCATAAAAAGGAAAGTATTGCAATGCTTTGTTTTAAAAATTGCAGCCTTGGGTAGGGCTGCCAGCCTCCAGGGGGGGCCTGGGGATCTCCCGCTTTTACAACTGATCCCCAGCTGACAGAGATCAGCTCCCCTGGACAGAATGGCTGCTTTGAAGGGTGGACTCTATGGCATTGCACCCTGCTGAAGCCCCTTTCCCTCCCCAAACTCCGCCCTCTCCCGGTTCCACCCCCAAAGTATCCAGGTATTTTCCAACCCAGACCTGGCAACCCTAGTCTTGGGATCAGCCAGATATCTTTGGAAAATACATTCCATAAAGCTGGGGCCGTGACCAGGAGGTACCTGGTATGGTTTGACAAAAATCACGGCTGGAGATGAATGTAGAGAAACGGGGGTTTGATCCTGGAGGAAAAAAACTAGCTCAGAACTTGATGCATTTGGGGGGTTCTATTTTATTCTGTTTCTGTTTATGCAAACAACTATTGCGTCCTCTCTACCTCCAGCCTATAAATCTGTAAATAAACAGGGTTGAGGTTTGTTTTTGTATGTGCAAAAAAAGAGAAGCCTTCTTGAAGAATCTACTCATTTTTTTCTTCAAAAAGAAAGTAGCCTTACAAAGAAAGCCCTGAGTGTCCACTACTCAGAGGAGGAGCAAAACTTCCTGGTCAGAAGAGCACAATTATGGCACATCTGATTCACCCAGAAAAAAATGCTGAGCCAAGAGGACAATTGTTATGTCCAAAATGGTAATTTTCTTCACAGATACACTTTGTATCTTCCTCACCATCTGTCTGGGATGAGGGGAAGAAGTTCTATGACTATGAAAGTGCATCATATTTGGAATTAAAATGTGCTTGGAGAAAAATGATGCCAGTCATGAAGGTAGGAGGGAAAAAAGCTTCTGATCAAAGATAATTCCATAATATTAATTTACTGGAAACCTCTCTAAGGATTTTTATGAATAGCTGGCTCACAAAACATACTTTCTATCTAACCCAGTGCCAGCTATCTGATCTTTGATAATGTGTATTAGCCTTTGAAATGTAGCCATTATTCTGTGTTATCATCATATTTATATGGGGGTCATGTTGTACGCTGATGTAATATAGCCTAATATACACGAACACACATTGTATGTGAGAATGTATATTTTTAGTTCTGACCTTGAGCTAATAGCAGGTTGATAGCAATTATCTGATCTAAATTACTGTTTCCATTTTAGAAAACCAGAGCCTCTGGGAAGATTTTTCTTTTCTTTTCAAAATTCCATTAATAGTTCACAAACACAAGCATCATATTGAATGCACAGCTCTATACAAAATAATTTGCAACAAATGACTAGGAGCATTCAAGGAGCAGCCATTTTGGGTGTAATGACTTTAACACAACCCATTTCTCTGAACCCATTTTTACCTGGAATTTTGAAAAAGCAAAGAAAATCTGAGGCAATTAGGCAGGTTTCTAGAATATATGGGTAAGAATTTTTGTTTTGGTTTCTCTTAACGTTTGCAAGATTAAATACTCTTCTTTTTTAATGAGCTGATTCTGTAGACAACATAAAAAGTCATAATTAAAAAAAAAAGAACTGAAAAGAAAAGGAACTAAACAGCTCTGGAAAGTATCCAGTGCAATCCATTTGGCTCTTGAATACATCTCTGTGCCTCTCTATTTCTCACTTTGGTTGCTGCAGGTGTGAAGTAACCTCAAATACTGAAAAAAAGAGAGGAAAATACATCCACTTCAAACAGGCAGCAACTACATTATCAAATAATTTGAGAGAACCTCCTATTAATTATTATATCATTTAAACTTGATCGCTATCCATGCATAGCAACATGTGGTTAGTTAGCATGACATCACAACTGGGCTGTGAACCTCTGGAATTCTAAGCCCCATCTTCTCACTGACATTTGGTTTTCTATGGCCCTGATCAAACGGGTTTTTAGATCCATGCCAGGCACAAGTGCCTGGTGGATTTAAAGGTCATAATCAGACAGCAAAATCTGGGAAATGTGCTTGTTCCATGAGCATCCCATTTTGCCGCACTTTGGAACCATACTTAAAAGATACTAGTTAAAATATGGAGTTTTCGCTTCCCGAATGGCCAATTTCAGACTTTCTCCTGTCTAATCATTCCAGCACGCAATCCTCCTGTTGGGATGGTCTGACGTCAGACCATCCTGAGTGGGCGCCACTTAAAAAAATTCTTAGTGATATGTGCATGAACATGTAAACGTGTAAAAGCCACAGAGCTCCGCTCAAACGTTTCATACAATTTCATGTTTCTAAATAGACTGAATTTTATGAATGGCATTAATTAAAAAGGTACCTAGAGAGAGGTACCACTGGCAGTGCTTTAATCATTCAACTCAGCGCATGCGCAGAAAAGGAAGTACACATTGAGGTGCGGATGCACATGTGCAAACAGATTTAAAAAAAAAAAACCGACCACACGGTTCCTTCATGTGGATGCCGTTTAGACAATCCATCACAGAGTATACATGTGGTAAGGGGAGCTGTCTGGTCATGCAGTGCCGGATAAAAAAGACCGGGATCAAATTAGAGCCGGGCCAATTGCAGTATTAGCTGCCTGTCTGAACATTGAATTTTTGGGGGTATTATTTATTTATTTGATTTATACCCCGCCTTCCCTGCCGAAGCAGGCTCAGGGCAGCTAATTTTACAGTTAACAACTGAGTTACACAAACTCCACCTGCAGTTTGAAGTGATACAGCCTAGACATAGGTTTGAGCCTCAATGTGAACTAGGTGAGTGTCATGAGCCAGGGCATCTTTCTATAACTGTCCTCTCCATTAGGATCATGAATTCATTTCTGATACTAATTAAAGCACTCGTAGGCCAATTCTGTCTTGACCTGGATGGCCCAGGGTAGTCTGATCTCATCAGATCTTGGTAGCTAAGCAGGTGTGGCCCTGGTTAGTATTTGCATGGAAGACCAGTAAGGAAGTGTACAGGGTTTATCCCACCCAAGCTGCCACCATGTACAGGGTTAGCCCCTCAGGCCAGTCCAGGAATGGGAGGTAATCCTGTACTTTTACAGTACATTAAACAACAACCCACGAGATGGTCTAAACCCTCTCTGGTTTCAGAACAATATGCTACCAGAACCTCTACATTAGTTCCCCCTCCCCAACCTGAGATTAGAGGCTCAAACTCTCAGTTGGTATCTGGAATTTAACACATTAGCAACTCATTCCCAGAGATGCACACTTTTTACTCTCCAATAGTAGCATATATGGTGAGTGTTTAGGCCACAAGATTTAGCCTTGGAATTCAGGTACAACATCAGAGACCATTTAACAATCAGAATAATTTTTATTCAATACAGAGCATAGCACAGACTACCAGAGATTATAAAATAACAAGCCTAAGGTGATTTGCCTTAACTACACAGTAAAAGATACATATTTACCAAGTTCAGGAGCATCCAAACAGTCCACGGGATTTTGAAGGCAAAATCCATATTTGCACTTCATGTGCTTTAAGTCACAAAGCAGCATTTCCAGGTGCAATCAAACAAGCACAGAGCAGGAACAGAGAGCAAGAACAGAGACTCTCTCCCATTGGGATTGAACAATTATAGCCCAATTCCATTCATGATCAGCTGTGGCCATGCAGCCAATCACGAGGGGACATAGGTGTGTCCAATTGTTGGTTACCATAGCTGCAACAAAGGAATGGCTAGAAGTTTGGAGACTCCTCCTGCAGTCAGGTGACCCAGCTTCTAGCTACTTCATTTAGTATATGACTTGTCACATGTGGGGCCAGAAAGTGCAGCCATGAGGTCTGGTGTTTGGCATGGAAGTGTGAAAGAATGTGGGTTTATGGCATGGTTATAAAGTTTCTCTGGCCAAATGGACAGACCATTTAGCTTTGACAGGAAACAAGACACAGCATGTTATCAGCATGACATCACAGGAGAAGGCATGGACTTTTAGAAATCAATATTTCTATACAGGAAGTCCAGGGTCATTACTCAGAGGCAGGCAATGGCAAACCACTCCTGTTCGTCTCTTGCCTTGAAAGCCCTACAGGTTCACCATAAGTCGGCTGCAACTTGATGACAATTTCCACCACCAGGTCAGCTGTATACATGTGGGAGAATGACCTGAAAAAATGGACCACACCACATCATACTGCTGGTGGATGGGTCACAAAGTTAACATTCCCCAGCATTAAAAAAAATCCCCACAAATAAAACATTTTGCACATCAGGGTGAAAGATTTTAGTCTAGCCCTTCATATATATTGCTAATTTTCTATTTGCAGAGACTTATTAATGTAGAAGAACTCTGAAAAAAAATTACCTGAAATCTGTAGTGGTACAGTCTGTTCTACTACTTTAGCATTCTGCCATCTCATTTTCACCTCATTCTACTGCAACTCTAGACCAGGATTTGGTTTAGGGGCCATTCCACATCTTACACAGAAGTGGGAAATAAACCAGAGATAATAGAATTCTAAACTGACACGTAGTAAAGTAATGCTCTCCCATGACAGGGATATCTCAGCTACTGGTATTAAAGTTGTGAGCAAGCAATTTGGCTGCTGCATAAATTAGTTTGCTCTGGAACCATCCTTCCTGAGCTAAGACAAAAATGTGTGAGCCAAGGGCTAAAAAACTATGAGCCAGCTCAGACTAACTCAGCTTAGAGGGAACACTGCCTGGCAGCTCCATGGAATGGCTCAGATGAAACTGGCCAAAAGGCTTTTTAAACAGACACTTTGTCCAGCTCAGGGAACTATACTCTGCACGTGCTCAGAGGCATGGCTGTGGCCTTTTAAAACACATATACCTTTGTCCAACTCAGGGAACACATACTGCCAAATGCTTTAACCACAGTGTGTGGTTTGTTTTTTTTAAAAAAACAACATACTTTTTTCTCCAGCTCAGTGAAGGTTATTCCATATATGTTCAAAGACCTTTTACTCATGAGCTCTAAAACAAACAGAACCCATTTTGCGGTGCCATAAATGCTAAAAAGCATATAGCCTATTATTTTCAAATACAACCCTTGTTTTCAGGTGAGACACTCCACACATGCTCAGGTTCAGAAGCTCTGAACCACATCTTTACCCAAAGGCATTTCCCCCCCTTTCTATGTGCAGCAGGTGCTACCCCCCCATTTTCTTAGAGAATTTTTTTCTTTTTTCTCAGAGAAAAACTTTCCTTCTCAGACCCCCCCTCATCTGGCCCATGTAAAGCAGCCCATGCTTGCGCACCAGGCACTGCGCTTCTTGCACGCCTCCAGGGACCCGCACAGCACAGCTGCTCAAGTAAATGTGCAGCCCTACGTGATCCCTAGAGAAGGGCTGGTGCCAGGTTTTTTTGCACACTAGCAGAGGCTACCTTCTGGTGCCCCCCCCACCCGTGCGCCCACCAGTTTTCAAACATAAATGCATTTTAGGAAGAATGAAAAACACAACATTTGAAATTGCCAATCTCCAGGAATTTTACAACCTGGAGCTGACAACCCTGCCCATGGCCAGGGGAAACCTGGCAATCCTTGGGGGGGGGGGAGAGGCTAAGAGATGCCAGGTGCCTGGCAGGGCTGGAGGCAATGTTTCCTTCCATTTTGTGTTAATAGCTGAACAAAGTTTGAGTCCAGTGGCACCTTTAAGAGTAGACCAACAAAGTTTTATTCACAGTATAAGCTTCCCTGTGCAAGCACACTTCCTCAGATACACTGGAAAGAATGTCCTCAACCATTCCTTATAGGGGGCAGGGGTTGTTGTCAGAGAGGGCCATTTGGAGTCAAGATGCATAAGCACTGGGTGATTATAGCTGAGACTGGATGTAAACAAAAATCTGTGAATGGCAGTAAATTAGAAAAAAAAATACAAGTTAACAATAGATGTGGGAACGAACTTTGAGTCCAGCGGCACCTACAAGACAAATAAAGCAGCACCTACAAGACATATAGGTAAGGAGGGGGGTTGTTTCCAGGAAGAGAGTCAAGATGCCCAAGTAACTGAGCAATAAATACAGCAATTATTAGCTGTTATTCGTTCAAAGTGGTCCACCCAGTCTTTGAAACAGCAACAGAAGCCACACCTACTGAACCCAATCGTCGCGAAAGAGCTTTCCTGAAAGCTCCTCCTGTTGCATAATAGGGTGGATCCTGGGTGTGAAATGTTTTCAAATAGGGATAAGGGAGGGGATGTACTAAAAGGAAGGACAGGATTGCCCATTGGAAACAATGGGAAACACTTGGAGGCCCATTGGAAATAATGGGAGCCAGGAATGCCAATTGGCTTGCATGGGCTCCATTGAAATACATTACAGTACAAGTAGAGTTGAAATAAAAATGTGGAATGGATTTTCCATTAGGGTCTCTGGAACACTTCTGTTACTCCTAGGGGCTGTCATTCCACTCCATGGTCTCTCATTCCAGTCCCAGAGTAGTTTTTTTTGGGCCTCCTATTTTCCATTCTGGGTCCGTCTGTCCCCCCCCCTGCATAAAGCGATTGCATAGCGGGGATCCATGCACTGCGTTTGAAGCAGTGAGTTCCAGTTCCTTTGGGGAATTCTTATAGGTGAAAGTGCGGAGTGGGGGACATGAGTGCTCAACCACCTGCCTCCCCTTTCTGCATTTCTCCCCGTAAGAATCCCCCAAGCAATTCTGTGAACATGAGAGCTGACTCAGGAAAATCCTCGTGGAAGTCGATGTTGGTAGTGCCTCTGGCTTGATTTATTTAAAAAATAACTCAGGTCGAATCTACATTTGCATTTTTAAATCAGTTTCGTGCTGCTGTGACGCCGTCTTTCTCTATGCTTGTTTGAAAGTTGTTTGGAGAAGATTCATTTAAAATGGTGCGGAGGCACAATGACAGTGGAGCCGCCATGAGAGGGTGATAAACATATGCAGACATGCAAAAGTATGCTAGCATTGTTGAAGTGCAAAACCGAAACCAAATGTAGACAGCTTTTTTGAAGACGGAGTCAGAAGGCTCCGACACCGGTGGGAAAGACAAATGCAGATTCAATCTCAGTCTTTTCATAACTTCGAGATGTCCTCTCCACTGCAGAAACTACACCCACCTGGTGGAAGGTACCACCCACACCCATCCTATTTCTGCTAACTTGCTTGTTTTCCAGCTCCCCCCCGTCTTGCAGAACCCCCCTCCCCAGAGCAAGGCATTGTTCTTAGCAAGCAGGGAAGGCAATGTGATGTGATGCACACCAGTCCGCTGGTTGCAGAAGAAAAATCTAAAAACTGGGAAGGGGATGGGTAATGATTTCTCCAGCCCCTGCAGGGACGGAGGGATGGGAAAGGTGAACTGCCTGCATCTCATCTGACTGCAGCAAAGCCACAGCAGGATGTGAATCCACGCAAAGGTGCCTCTGTAAGGTTTCTGGCTCAGCTGGGGAAAGGGAGGGTTGGGCACAGCTGGCATCAGTATCGTGGAGATTACCTCCGCATCCCATACATTCCCATTTCCCCCAAAACGGGTTCCAGGGAGTCCAAAGGCATCAGCTTGCCGAAATGCCCTTCAGAGGCTCAAGGCTGCATTTCCTTACGCAGCTGCAAGCCCCCCCCGATCCCAAAGCAGTGAAGGGGAAGGACCCCCAGCCCACTCACTCATCCTAATGCAAGGCGTTCTGTTGGCGCCAGGGGCCGTGGCAGGAGATGAGCTTCTCCGCTGCCCTCACACTTCCAAGGGGGCTGAGGAGGAGGAGGCTGGAAGCAAAGTGGAAGCCTGGTCTCCAGATTGCCACCATCTCCATCGTCCCAAGAGCCCCCTCTCCAGCCAGAGTCGCCGAGGGCTCCGTAGCAGGTGGCTGGAAACTGGAGAAGTCCTGCCAGTCCCCGACAGGGTTCTGCTGCGAGGCCACCGTTGCAGCCACCATGGCTGACTGACCGCATGAAGCAGGCAAAGGCCGACCGGGCCCAGGCTGCACATGCTCGCCTGCCCGCTTTTTTATTCCGATACTCAGCAGCACGCTCCTGGTTGCGGGGGTGGAAAGGAAGAGGGTGGGGTGGGCACCCCCAAATTTCACCCCGTCCAGGTCCAGGCATCCAGAGGGAGGGAGCGAGCAGCACAGAAGGAGGCGCAGGAGGCCGAGGCGGACCTCACGGCAGTGCTCCGCTGGGTCGGCCAGCGAGTAGGGAAGGCGGGGGGCTGCTGGGAGCAGGGGGCAGGGCTTGCTGCATGTGCCCGGCCCCTGGCCTCCTTACTGCAGGAGCATTGCTTCAGCGCACTCCTGCCGGAACTGAGGCCTGATTGTATCTCAGATTTAAAGAACAGAGAAATCTAGATTCATAAGGCAACCCTATGTTGTTGAATGAAATAACATTATCCTAGTTCTCACATACGGCCAGAAAGACAATCTCTATTTAGCTAGGTAGCTACTTGTATACCGGAGGATTTTGTGTGTAATACACATTCTTATAGAATTTGCATGTACAAGTAAAGTGATCAATATACAGACAAATAGATGCCTTAATGCCTGTGATCAAAAACAGCAAAAAATATTAAGAATAAGTGCATCTAACCATTTTAGTTCATTCAAGGGTTATTGCAATTAGACTAAACCTTAGGTTTGTAAATCTCTAGAGAACAAAACACTGCTCTGAGCACATTCTTCCCCTGGGGAAAGGACAAGAACAAGAATGAAATATATATATCAGATGCTTTTCATGTTCTTCAAGGGTTTATTATTGGAAGAGACTTGAAAACAACAGCAATGAGTGCCACAGAAGGATCTGTGTAAAACAGCAGCTTTTAGAAAGAAACCCAGGAAATTCAGACTGGCAGCCCAATGCTATTCATATTTACTTAGAAATCTCATTAATTTCAATGGAATTTACTCCCAAGTAAGGGCACTTAGTACTATAACTCAAGGAAGTTTTGACAAAAAGAATACCTTTTAGTCTGGAATGCATCACTTGTGAATGTTGCTAATGCAAAACAGAAAGTGGAAGGGAGCTATTTTTAAATTGAACACACATTCTAATCAACATTGGATTTCATTCTGTGTTCACAAAAAGGAAATGCAAAAAAAAAGATGAAAGGGTTTCTTGTAGGGTAGTGAATGTGTAAGGAACTCAAGCATGTCAAGCTATTGCAACATCAGTGTCCCTAATCCATGCTACCTTTTAAATTCCACCTCTCTCAGCTTTTGTATGTCCTGTTGCTATGATCAGAAGTCTCCTGGTCCAAGGTGATGCAATGAACCATTACATTTCACCAGTGTAGGAGTTTTAGAGATGACTAATATGACCTACAACTAGGAAAATCTGGGAGGGCAGGAACAGGCACACTGATGTGCAACATCACGTCCAGAGAAAAACTGATGTCAGAACATTGGGGCCAATGTTAGGCTATGCCGAAAATTCTATGGTTAAACCATAGAGTTTGGGGCAAATCCTGGAGCACTGCACCTGAATTCGTGGTATCACTTGTGGTTTTCGCCAGAAAGTGACTTGGCATGCCGGCATACTGCTCATTTACTCCCATTTTTCTCTGTTGGCCTTTGAAGTGGTAGTTCCGCTCTATTCTGCTATGGTCAGGCCTCACCTGGAGTACTGTGTCCAATTTTGGGTACCACATTTTAGGAAGGATGTTAACAAGCTCGAGCGTGTCCAGAAGAGGGCAACCAGGATGGTGAGAGGGTTGGAATCCAAGTCTTATGAGGAAAGGCTGAAAGAGTTGGGTATGTTAAGCCTGGGAGAGAGAAGGCTTAGAGAGGACATGGTTGCAGTCTTCAAGTATTTGAAGGGCTGTCATGTAGAAGATGGAGCAGATCTATTCTCTCTTGCTCCAAATTGCAAGACTAGATCTAATGGGTGGAAATTACAAGGGAGTTGTTACCGGCTAAATATCAGGAGAAACTTCCTAACTGTAAGAATGATTGAGCAGTGGAACAGTCTGCCTTGGGAGGTGGTGGATGCTCCTTCGCTGGATGTTTTCAAGTGGAGGCTGGACAACCATCTTTCGGGTATGTTGTAGGTATGTAGGGCTATCTTTCAGCTATGCTCCTGCAGAGTGCAGGGGGTTGGACTAGATGACCTGCAAGGTCCCTTCCAACTCTAACATTCTATGATTCTAAGTGCCAGCAGAGAAAGGAGGAATCACCAAGAAGGGGCCCCGGGAGAAAACTACAAGAATGCACCAGAACTCACATTCTAATGGTATATTTGCAGATGTATCTAGAGCAGAGATGTTAGGGTTGCCAGGTCTTTCCTCATTGCTGGCGGAGGACTTTGGGGGATGTTCCTGGAGGGGGAGGGGACATCCCCAATGTGATGACATCACACAGAAGTGACATTATCACACTGGGGACTGGCACCCCACATGCCTGAACTCCAAGTGGCAAATTCGTAGCTGGAATTCAGGCACCCTTCTGTTTCTTGCAAACAGCATTTAAAGGGACCCTTTGAATGCTGTTTGCAAGACGTGGGGGGGGGGCATGCACGCCTGAACTCCAGTGGCGAATTCGCCGCTTGGAGTTCAGGCACGCGGCTGATGGCCACCCCTCTCCCTCCCTCCTGCAGGATTTAAAGGGCCCTCCGGCTGATTGATGGGCCATGTACTCCCGCAGATCAGCTAGAGGGCCCTTTAAATCTCGCAGGAGGGGAAGGAGACGGGTGGCTGCCAGTGGTCACTCTTGGGGGTGGGTCTTGGGATAGGGCTTCCCCACCAGCCAGCTGGCTGGCAGTGGACAGGAGCCCATGAAATCGGGGGATTCCCCACCCCCACCTGGGGACTGGCATCCCTAAGAGATGTTGAGCTCATTTGTTATGAGGGCTGGATCTGACATAAATCTTATTTTGGCAGGCTGGGCCATATATGCCATAAAATTTAATGCCAGGTACCAGAGAAATAAACTTTATAGTTGACACAGGCAAACCCAATTATTATTTTTTACTCAAAACACAAACAAAACCAATTGATTTACTGGGGAATCTACAACAGCTCCAATAAATGCATTTAATCATATGCAAGACTAGTTTTTCTCACATAAAAGGGAGGGATATCTTACATTTCCATACAAATTAGTTACTTTTGTACATAGAGCACTTTTAGGAGATGAGTCATCTTTGCACATAAATAAAGTAGTTTTTCAACAACCCCCATATGCCCAGCCTCTGCAGCTGAGCACAGCTACTATCCATCTCCTGCTCTTTGTTTCCTCTCTACAGTTTGGTGTAGTGGTTAAGTGTGCGGACTCTAATCTGGGAGAACCGGGTTTGATTCCCCACTCCTACACTTGCACCTGCTGATGTGACCTTGGGTCAGTCACAAGCTCTGGCACAGCTGTTCTTGAAAAAGAGCAGTCTCTGTCAGAGTTCTCTCAGCCCCACACACCTCACAGGGTGTCTGTTGTGGGGAGGGGAAGGGAAAGGAGTTTGTAAGCTGCTCTGAGACTCCAAGTGAAGGGCGGGATATAAATCCAATCTCCTCCTCCTCTTCTTCTTCTTCTTCTTCTTCTTCTGTCCTACCTCTGAGAATCTCAAGGAGGCATGCCAGATTTCCCCCTTCCCAAACAATCCCATCCCCAACAACACATTATTTTACCTCAGCCTCATAGTCCTGCCCACTAGCAATTTCCTTTCTCTTTCTTGACAGCATACCTCACTGCGTGTGCCCACTTGCCCACTCCTCCCTCTGTTCCCTCCCTTGCCCCAGTTGCTCGTAGGCTGCATAAGAGCCCTGGATGGGTTGGTTCCTGCCCCCGGGCCATATGTTTGACACCCCGATCTAGAGTATTCAGAAAGGGGTTGAAAGCTTTGTGGATCTTCTAGATGGATCATCTGGATCTGCTTAATTTTCTTGTAGTAATTCAAGTTCTTTTCAGTATACTGCTGAGATAGCCCCCCACATCTACTTTGCTTATACTATACACTTTAAGAAATAGGACAATAACTAAAACAGGATGCAAGCTGGGAAATAATGAACCCTCCACCTGTTAACAACTATTGGGACTGGCCTATGACAAGAATGAATACTAACACGCATGGACACATACATACTTCTGTGAAGTGTCAATCTCAAAGACAGTATCTTAAAACTGATAATTTGACATCAGCCTAGCAGTAACACTTAGTAACAGAAAACATTTCATTTTGTTTCGCCCTTTTCATTTCACTTTTGTCCAGGAAAAAAAAAATGTTGCTCAGACCACTTTTAATAGGCCCCGAGGTAAAAGACATTCACTGGGATCCAAATCTTGTTATAGCAACCTAGTTGTGATTTCAGCACTAGACTAATTTTCTTGTATAATAAATCTATGAAATCTGCTTTTTTTTTGCCATCAAGTGGTGGCTGACCAAAAACGTTTTTAACTTTTGGCCCTCTATTAGTTTTCGAAACTTCCTTAGGAGGTTTGACCTATGGAGACCCCATAGGGTTTTTAAGGCAAGAAATGTTTATTTTTATTTTTATTTTCTCCTAAAAAGGAGAGAACTTCTACTTTTATAATTTAGAAAAATAGGGAGGGTTCATAGAGGGACAAAGAAAAGTGTTGAGTGATGTTAAGTGTTAGTATATTAATCTGTTAGTATTAAGGTTAAAGTCCATGTCAAATTTTAAGACTTCTTCTGTGGTTGGATAATCCTCTGTTTCTTCTTATTCCTTCCAAATCGGGCAGTTAATATGTTAGTAATGTCCTTTTGGAATTAGTATTTCTTCTAAAGCATTGTCCAAACTAGTCCTTAAGTTTTGCGATATTTTCCTTCAGTATTGGCGTGCCTTTTCAAAAAGTCTTGTGCCTTCAGGATAGAGTCAATCCTTTCTCTTTTATCTTTAAATTTACAGACCAGTCCTTCTGGCGTCAACCACCTGTAACTAATTTGATGCTTTTGTAGAAACAAGGTCAATCCTTTGTATTCTTTTCTTTTCATTCTGATTTCAAATGGAACATCTTTCAAAACTCGGATTGGTTGTTCTCCAATTTTCAAGGGTGTTGCTGATACTGCTTTTAAAATTTGATCCCGGAGACGTTGCTTGGTAAATTTAACTACCACTTCTGCCGGCAGCTTATTCTTCTTTGTATAATTGGAGTAGGCTCTGTAGGCCAAATCCATCTCTTTTATTTTTCCCGCTTCGCTGCCGATCAGTGGTGCCAACGCTGTTGCCAAGGTGTCTCTGAGGTCTTCATGGTCTTCTTCCTTCAGTCCTTGAAA
>NW_015163115.1:477701-514277 GCF_001447785.1 Gekko japonicus | reverse complement strand
CTCTTTTCTAAGGTGGGGGGGAATCCTCCCTCCTCCCTTTCGGTTTCCTGGGGGGCGAATCGCGCTCAAGCCGCTACTCTTAAGTTGATCTCCAACTCACAGTTAGTCGAATATGCTTTTCTTCAATCTTTAACTTTATCGCTTCATCACTCCGATGTTCCGGTGGCTGTGCTAGTCCCCTTGACGGGGCACATCGCAGCAGGGGCCGTTTGGGGCAAAGGGAGAACAGAATGGGGAGCCTCAATTCCCGGCTTTCGTGCCGGTAAGAGGCTTCTCCCAGTCTCCCGGTCGCGCCCCCTAGTTCGGAGCCTTTTCACCAAGGCTCCTTAGGATCTCCGCTTGCGCGGGCCCCCCCAGGCTGCGTGTGGGCGATCCGGCTCCGGGAGCTTCCCGAGAGTCGGTCACCGGTCGCGCGGCCATAGCCGGAAGTCAAGGCAAGAAATGTTTAGAGGTGGTTTGCTATTACCTCCCTCTGTATAGCAACCCTGGTATTCCTTGGTGGTCTCCCATCCAAATCGGGCTGGTTATAACAGTGAAAACATTAACAGACAGAACAATTTAGGAGATAAATAAATAATTTTATATAATATAGCAATATCTAACAATGCATGGATTTCCCATAAATCCATTAGTCTAATAATCCCAAATATAGATGGCCTTACTATGGTGTGAAGCATTTCTATATTCCTGCTTCCAGCCTCCAGTGCTAAATGGATTGTGGTTCAGAGTAGGGGCAACACTCTAATTCTATACTTCAAAGGGTTGCCAATTCTGGCTTGGGAAATTCCTGGAGATTTGGGGATGGATTTTAGGAAAAGCAGGGTTGGGGAAGGGAGAGACCTCCTCAGGTCATAACGCCATACAGTCTACCCTCCCAGGCAGCCATTTTATTCTGGAGTACTGATCTCCGTAGTCTGGAGATCGTTTGCAATTCCAAGAGATCTCCCTGCCCACATGGAGACCAGCAAGTCTACAGGATCAATATTTAACATCACCTCTGTTCCCAAAAAGTATGTTGGTCATGGACTGTTCTGATTTACCCAGCTGACAGGGACCCAAGTCAAGCTTAGAGAAAGTACACAACTGAAAAGCCACAAACCAGTGACCAGTATGGGCCCCTGGCCAACCCACTTGTGAAGTGTTTGCTATCTTGGAGTTTTACACAATCTCCAAGGTGTATTTGTGGGGTTTTTTTTAACTCATTGCATGCAGTTCCAAGTTTTTGTTTATCATATGTCTGCATTGGAGAGCATCCCTCTTTGGACTGATCATAACCTATGGTATATGAAATGGGCATTATAATCAGGAAGGAGATTTCTAAATTGGATGTGTGAGTCATTTCATAGCCCTTTTACCTCTTAATTTGCACTCTCAGCAATGTTTTGCAGGTGTTTTGTATGACCCTATCATGTTTGGAAATGAAATGTAGCAGCACTATGCTGATAATATTCCAAAGTAATTTGTTTCATCCTTTACAAGGTTATTAAAAGTGAAAAGATCATTCCAAGCAATTTACTTGCTCCAACCTCACACCCTCATTGAAAACTGTAATTAAAATGATACATCAGGGGACTGGGTGGATTAAGGGTTGGAAAAATGATACAGGGGCTTTCCTCCTTCCTTCCTGCCTCTTTTCACTCAAATTGCTGGCTCAAGCCTTATTCAGGACAATAATGTGAAAAAAGTATAGTCAGTTGGTCTTCTTGTTTATAGATCCAGAAGATGATTTATTTAGAAGCCATGGCTCAGTTTCTTGCTGCTATTCTCAAGATGTCCATTTTTGAAATATAATCTCCTGCAACCATAATTCTGTGCCGGCAACTAGATGACTGAATTTTAGTCAGCCCTCAAGTCTTTCCATTGTCCCCCATAGGAATGATGATTATTTTGTGGGTTATTTTGTGGATTGAGCTATGGTGAGCATCTGGAAGTAGACTCCTAAGACAGGATGCTGGACTACATGGAATATTTGCCAACTGGTTGTTGATACAAATGCCACAGAAAAGGGCACATGTTCGGAATGCAGAAGGTCCCTGTAGGTTCAAGATCTGGCATCTCTTGTTAAAGGGTTTCTGGTAGCTGTTCATTAGGAAAGACTTTTATCTGAAAATAGCAGCAGCAGCAGTTGGATTGAGTTGCAGGGAATATCCTAGGCCCCTACCACACAGCAGGGGAAAAGCCGCCAAAAAGCGTGGCTTTTAAAAGCTTCACCAAAGTTGAAACGGCGTGGCGGGATCCCACGGATCCCCTGGCCGCGCCGCCTTTCTCCCCGGCACGATCAGACGCCGGGGAGAAAACACAGATCGGACGGCGAGCCAGCCGAACTGGTTTATCGCGTGGATGGGCCAGTTTGGGGACGGAAGCATTATGCTTCCCAGATGTTGTGGTGTGATCGCGGCCATTTGCTCCGCCCCCGAACCGTCCCGCTACTGGCCCAAATCCCCTCGTGTGAACGGGACCCTAGTTCCACAACTGAGCCCCAGTGTAGAGAAATACAGCAGTCTTAGCTGCGGGTGTCAAAAGGCAGCAATGGCCATAGCTTCTGCACTGTACAAGTGTGCTACTGCTGAAGGCTTGCATAACTCAGTACGGGGTAGTGACGTCACTTGCTGGCACTGAGCTCTGCTTCTGTGTGCCTGCTCAGTACTGCAGCCATGCCCTCAGCAGTTTTGTCTCCATGTCCCAGTGCCTGCTTGTAAGGGAACCTCCTCTTCCTCCAACAGCATTCAGTAAAAGCTCTGAGTTCACCAGCATGGCTGGCCCCAGAGGCTTTCCTGGAGTCCTCTGCCATGCAGCCAGGCAGGGAGCGGCTTCCACGGTACTCCACTGGTGCAGCCAGGCCTGGAGCCTCTCCCAGCATCCACTGTGGCAGCAACTGGGATCCAAGCCACTCTTGGAGTCCACAGCCACAGCAGCTGGACTCATAGCTGCTCCCGGTATCCACAATTACAGCAGCTGGGCCCATAGCTGCTTGTGGCATCCTCCACCGTGGCAGTCGAGCCTGGAGTTGACACCAGTGGTCTGTGCATGCTCAGACAATGCATTTTTAAATTTTTTGGGAGGGGGATTTAAATTTCCTGTGTATTTTAAAAAACTTTCTGGATTTTTCTGCAAACCTGGGGAGTGCCTCAAGTTTGCAGAAAAATATGTTTAGCATTGGTGTGGTCCCAAACTGATGATTTAAGTATCCGAAGATGGGGGCCACATGTCACTATATAGATATACCACATTCAACTTCACAGAACCATTGTAGTGTCTGGTTACTCATACTAGTTCCCAGTTGTTTTATAGTGAACTCTTCAGATATATTCACTGCCACATACATAATTTTGGTGACAACTAATATCCAGTAAATGAATAAACTCTTTTATAAAAGGCACCCAAGTCCTATATGTTTTTGAGGTGGGAATTCCCTCTTTTTCAGAGGATATTAACAACAATTTTAAATGCATCTCTCATGAGGAGAAATGATGGTTTGTCCCTTCAAAACATAGTTTCCATGTAGTAGGCACATAGCTTCTTTCAGATTTTAAATATCTGATTCTGCATAAGGAAAATGCCAGGTTTTATGAAGTTTTGTTGTAGAGTGATTACCATTTTTTTCTCTTCAAGTGTCGGTGTTCTACAAAGTGGGTGGGGCTTTGACTGCCTCTGTCCCTCAGAATCTCTGGTCAGACATGGATAAAACAGTCAGGTTTGTTTAACTAACAATACTTCCCCAGACACAATTTAGTCTTGTTCTTGGACTCCCCGACACCATACATGAGGCAGCTCATCATCACACTACCTTGTACTTGGTAGCCTGCCTGCCTATAAACAGGAGGGTATGAGATGAACTTGTCTGATTTAACTTGAAATAAGGCCTCAGGGAAATTCAGGAAAATAAGCTGTGAGGCTGTGAGAGCTATGGTGGTTAAAGCACTTGCAATAAATGTTTCAGGATAGGCCAGTATGCATGATTCTTTGACATGTAACTAGCCACATATATTTTAGTTAGTCTTATGTTATGCCAGACTAACCACCCTTTAGCCTGCTGTAACAAAAACAACAACAGGGTGGATCCTATGATTTGCAATGAGCTTCCCCCTCCCTCCCTAGCAAGATTCTGAAAAACCATTGCTATGAGTTGGGAGATCCTTATGAACAAAATGCCACATGGCACATAAGGTAAAATCATCTCTTCTGCTGGCAGAAAACATGCTCTGCTGTAGTATCTGACCCCCAAAGTCTTATGCCACCATGCAGATTAACAAATTTATTGTGGTATAATCTTTTGTAAATCAGAGCCAGCTAAGCTGGAAGCAAGAATGGCTATAGTCGGCTGACAGACAGGAGTACAAACCCTAGCACAGCACTGAAACACACAGTAGCTACATAATTCTGGCATGCTGAGTAATCATGCACAGATGCTTTGCACAGATAACAGCCATGTTAATGAGACACAGATCATGTGCAAAATTCCATAGGCAAATTATTTTGTCTCACTAGTGTCACATTTAAATGAGGCACTTACAAACTTTTAAGTTACATTACTGGAGCAAAGTGGGAAGTGACTGCAGAAGAGACACAAGTATGCTACTTCTATGATTAAGAAGAAGAAGAAGAAGAGATTGGATTTATACCCTACCCTTCACTACCCACAGGTGTCTCAGAGCAGGTTACAAACTCCTTTCCCTCCCCCTCCCCATAACAGACACCCTGTAAGGGAGATGGGGCTGAGAGAGCTCTTGACAGAAACTGCTCTTTTTCAAGAACAGCTCCTATCAGAGCTACGGCTTGCCCAAGGTCATCCAGCCAGGTGCAAGTAGAGGAATGGGGAATCAAACCTGGTTCTCCCAGATTAGAGTCCGCGCACTTAACCACTACACCAAACTCCAGCCATTGATTATCATGTACATTAGCATATTTCCATGAACAAACACTTGTTTTCACCACCTCCAGTGTGTCTGAATCCATTGCTCATTTCACACCCATTCACATTAAATTATGGCAAACTAATGTCTATAAAACAGTGGATTTCTATGAGCTTGTGTAACTGATATGATGTATGACAGTTTCTACAACATCAGAAGACAATAGATTCCGAATGTAATTTGTTTCAAAGAGGATGGGTATGCAAATGGTCCCAATGTGAGTATATTCATGCATGTCATGAGTAGCTACACTTCTAACCAATGACATCAGTGCTACTTCTAGTAGCTGTGCATTTGGGTCCGGCACATACACATGCATGTCACCAAAATGAGATTATATGTGCAGAAGCTTGAAGTAAAGTACGGCATTCACAGTTCATCAGTTTCTGCCATTTGTGTTAGACAGTATCAATTGCTGGATTCCACCAAACCCTAAGCTCATTTCTGTAATATTTATATTGTCAATTTGTCCACAACACTGGGGCACTAGAGCAGAACTCCCAGCTGTAGATGGTACTATATACTGAAAATTGCATTTTTTCTTTTTTTTTCTGCGCTTAACTGGCAATACCATTATATATAAAACAAGAACATTTTAGTAAACAAGGGCTCTAAAATAAATGCTGTGCTAAAAGAAACTTGGAAAACATTTTTCCATTGGAAAAGATTCTCAGTATTTGTTTCCCAAGGAAATAATATCCGTATTAATGCAAGGCATTATTACATTTGCTTTTTTGGGGGGAAAGGGGGGGTGGATAAGCCACTAGGCAGCCTTGCACTATTGTAGAGAAAATTCAGAGAAATATTATAGGTCATATTTTGTATATTATTTGGCCTCAGGCATTATAAAAAAGACCTATACTGAAGCAGACTTTGTAATTTTTAATATTTAGCTCTGTTTAGTATAGGTCATTTTTTCATTTAGCAAAAACTATACTTTACTCAAAAAATTTGTGTGATTAATGCATTGATTTAGTTTCCCAATGTGCACTGCTGCTAGGCAGATTCCAATATTATTTATTTTTATTAGTTTATAATATGTCAATTTTTCTTGCTTATCTGTCAGCTCCCACTAAAATTCATAAATCAAAAATATAGCAATGTGGACACTAACAAGGTATAATTATTGTAGGGCCTGTCCCCTTTTAAAGAAAAATACAATTGCCTACCAGTATGTTGCTTAGATTAGGTCAAAATTTGCATAATACTGACTCATATTTCCTTAACAATTTTAACATAAGACAATAGGTGAAACAAATCTATATTCCTTTCCCCCTTTCCCCCTTTTCCATATTTATTTTCTAGGTTGAAATAATAAGAAACTCAGTCAAAACAAGATAATTGTTACAACCTATCCCCGCAGAAAACTTTAATTATTCTATGGCACATTTCTAGGATCAAGTCAGACTTTTATAAGGCTGAACCACTTAAAAAACAAACAAACAACAATCACCAATTAAGTCTGCCAAACTTTGTTTATTAAATTGAAATGTATTCAGCTTTTCCATAAATAAATATTTAATAGAAAATAACTCTATCATTGCAGAAGATTAAAAAAAAATTTTTTTATTCCAATGGAACCTTTAGAAAGAGAGAATATATATATATATATATTGGTCTTGGCTGCATGACCAAATAGCAAATGAGGAGATGAAAACAGTGGAAAGTTTTAAACTCTGGCACAATAATATCATGTAAAGCAGAGTGTTATGAAACCCAAAAGCAGTGGACTCTATAATGAACAATCCTTCCTGAAATAAGGCGAAACTAGGGCTGAGATCTAGGGTTAAATAACTGTGATATATTTATAGAGGGTAAGGGATCATCATAAAATAAAGCAGCAAATAGTAAAGAAGTCAATGTAAAAGAGAGGCCAGGGATTTAGGGCATAGAGATCATAAATTTTCATCGATATAAACAGCCCATGTACCTCAGGAGCTGAGGTTTAGCTATAATTTCAGGGCTGACCTATAGGCTTTTGGTGCTCACAGTGCATGCCCGATCAAGATGCCATCTGAGGAGGGGGAGGGAGGGAGGGAGGGGATGTTGCAGATCTCTGTGATTTACTCATTTAATCATCTCCAAATCCACCCCAAACACAACAGCACAGCGCTGAATATCAGTACTTGAGAGAATTTTATTGTCCCAGTAAATTACATTTAATTCTTACTACAGCATCACATATAAACAAGAATAGTGAAGGATTTCTTCCCCTGAGCAGGAAAAGAGGAAAGAAACAGTTACAGGGAACACATAGATCTGCCATGTCGCTCATCATCTCTGCATCCTTCAGATCCTCCAAATATACTAAGCCAGCTTTTAGTGGAATGGATGTGAGTCTTCCCCCCTCCCCCACATTCTCAGCACTCACATGCGTACACATATACATGCACAACCTGCTTCGGGAAGATGCCATTTTCATATTAATAATAATTAATAGCAATAATGATAATAAAGGATGATGGCATCCACAGGAACCACTGATGCTTTTAGCTCGGCTCTAATTGCCCTTAAAGAGAATTCTAAATGCTTTCCAAATGACTCAAATGATCTGGCTAAACAGCTTGCTTGCTTCTTTCTATTAGTTTGAGTTGGAAAACATTGTGTCAGCACTAAGTGAGCTTTTTCTTCTCATCTCCATCCTAATGGACACTCAGTTTGTGGAAGACACCTCACCCACACACTTATAGAAGTGGGGATAGTTGATGGTCAGGAGTCTAAGTGTGTGCATTTGTGTGTTTGGGGGGAGAGAGTTGCTAGAATCCTTACTGGAAATAATCGAGATTTTGATGGATATGTGAGTTGTCTTGAGATCTTACAATGGGCAAAAGATGATACGTTATTGGGTTGCCAAATATATTCATGTTCTTTGTTGTCTATGGTTTTACACTAACTTTCCAGAATTAAAAACCAAATTGCTGAGTGCTTTGTTATAACACTGCAGCTCAGTAGTGGCAAATAAAACCAAGGATTACTGAAATGCTTATGAAGGACTTTGGGGGTCTGATGTCCATAGAGTAATTCTTATTCATATCAGTCCTATGGATTTCATCGAGTCCACCCAAGTAAATATGAACTGCTCTGCTCAGAAGGTACCACAGGGGAATATTTCAAGCAAGTACCCACTGATTATAATAACGCCCCCATATGGTGTTAATCATTCATTAAGTTTTTGGAACTATTTAGAGTTTGTGCAAAAATACTTACGTGGTTATCTTTACAAATTGCAGCGAGTCAAAGATTTTTAAATGGAAGCATGAGCATTTGTACAGGTGCTGGCTTTCAGAATTAACATCTAGGTGAAATAGCAAAAGGCAGCTAGCTGTCCATATGCTTGTCAAAATTGACTTAAATCCTGAAGCCACTAGGCTGTGCTGTTGTATAAAGAACATGCCTGATTTTTTTGGCATGCTGCATAAGAATGGTGTCACACTGTGCAGAATCTTGTTAATACTATTTTACAGTTTTCACTAACAACAGAAGTATACAAGATCAAGAAGGAAAGACTGTCATTTGCTTGCTTCTCAATGCTATGTCCAGGACCTGTTTTTTGTTAGTTGTTTTTGTGTTCTGTGTAAGGTACCCTGAAGACTCCTATGCCAGGGTATAGAAGGTAGTTTTATGTACCACTAAGACCAAATATTTCCTTCTAACAAAGCCTTAGCTTGACATGTGTGTTCCAAGAAGACTCTCCAAAGTGGCTGCAGAACTTCCAAGGCCCCTGAGCTTACATACTGCTTTCCTTCCTTGATTTGGTGTTTGCCTACACAATGTACTTTTTATTGACTATACAAACTGCTTTACCATTCTTTCTCATTTCATTCATCAAAACAATTCTGTGTGATGTCACATGATGAGACAGAATTACTTGCTCTAGTGAGTTTCATAGCTGGGCGGAAATTTGAAGCTGGGCCTCCCATTTCCAAATCAAATACTCAAATCACCACGTGGATAGTCTTAGTATCACATGCTGTTGTTATTTCATTAAACACAGTAATTGCTTCCCGACATGTGCAATACATTTGGCACACCCACATATATTGTTGTATTTCTTATATTTAAAACACTTAATTTCTTTCCTCTTTACTCATATTTTTCCAGTCCCACTGTCCAAAAGAAAAAAAAGTTCCCTTCAAAATAATATGGTTTTGGTTTAGGCAGTATCACTTCCTAACCTGACATCTTGCAAGCTCTCCAAAAGGAGATTTCATTCTACTTCTGCATGGTTTTCTGACTTAGGTTATGTCTCCATATGAGCTGTGTTTTATTAAACATGTGACTTGTAAGATATTTAGAGTGGGTGTGCTTTTTAAAAAGCCACAGATTTCATTTCTGTTCTCTATATTTACTCAGCTTTGGTGTAAATCCTGTCATATTTTGCTCCATGGATTAGCACCTTCCCCATCCTTCCTCATCTACTCTTTAGGATGGTAAGCTGAGACAACCATAATGAGGAGCAGAGCTAGTGGCTTTCTCTGTACCAAAGCTCTATGAGAGAATAAGGTCATCCCTGAAGACCTGAGTCTGCAGTTGGTTAGCTTAGTTGGCCTGGTACAAGCCTTACATTTGGGAACTATCAGCCTCAGCTTTTGAATCTTCCAGTAACAAATTCTCTTCCTGCTAATTAATTTTCAACTGCTGCTTTGCTTTAGAAAAAAAGGAACTTTTCTCCCAAAAGACAACAACATTGACAACAACAAACTGTGCTTACTGTACAAACAGAAATTGCATACAATTAACCCATAACAACATACTGCTATCAATAACAATGCAACCAAAGGAAAGAGAAAAAAATGTCAAAAAACTGAGAGTACACTGTTATCACTCAGTCACTGAAACCTTTTGATACAGCTCTAGGGGAATTGTAAATCACTGACTAAATCCAGGTGTTTTCTCTACTGAAGCTCACAGCAGGCCAGTAAGTTCTACTTCCTATCTAAATACTGGACACTGAAATCCCAAGTGGGTACTTACGTAGCAGAATGATGCCGGGACTAAGTCTCCACTAAGAACACTGTGTGAAATCCAGACTCAGGATTACAAATGGATATCTTGTTGCTTGATGCAGGTGTCCAGTCACATGTCCTGTAACCTTTGGCATACGCAGTTCACAGTCCTGGTCTCTACTTTACATCTGATGAGTAAAATGATAACACAGTAACAACATAAAAGCCTCGTATTATTTGAAAGGCTTGGTTTATGCCTGTACTGTAATCAGATTCATAATTTTACTTGGATATACATTCGTAGTATCACAAGATTACAGTGCAGAATAAGGGGAGATGGCATAAAATGTGGTTACAAACAAGAATTCTATCAGGACAGATTTAATTCTAACTCGCATAATACTATTTCCCTGCATCTTCTTCTGTACCTAAAACGAAAAGTTGAAAGGGTTGCCTCCGATTATGGGTGCTATAGAGGAGCACTCTACAGCAAGATGGGAAACCACATGGGAAACTGTTACTTGATAATAACAATATATTATCCAGACGGGCATTTAGCCAAAATTTTCATTAACAAGACTATTTTGTTTTAAAACAAGGCCACCACTAGCTTGGGGAACCTCTAAAATATAGCTCTAGATGAAATATTCAGTACATCCAATCCTGGATTCTGCTGAATATGTACTCCTAAACACACGCATGCAAAATCCATGTACCTGGATCAAATATACAAAGTGTATATAAATCTAACCTTTTGGGATTTTTATTTTAAAATTCACAAATGAGGACGTATCTCTGGAAGACTGGTTCATTTTCACATTGGTTGAAACATCATTCTTATTGACCTTTAAAAGCAAATAATGTATGAGAAAAACATCTCTGCTAAGCATGCAGTTGCTATTAGTTTGGATAAAAACTAGTATGGTCAGTGCCAAAACCTCTCTCCCCTGCATTAATGTATAAGATATATTTGTGTGATGTGGACAAAAGATAGACATGACTAATTACAATGTAATTATCAAAAGAGATCTTCTGTCTCCTTGTTTCCACCACAACCTTTGCATAATTTCCTCTGGCTTAAACTAGCCTGTATTATAATAATAACATTCACTTTCTCCATTTCTATTTAGTCAGGGAAATAAGCAAATGGATGGATGGAAAATTAGTCCAGGGAACTTTCTATTTCAAATGCACACACATACGCATTACTTGTTAGACGGCAGAGGAAATTTAACCTGTGACTTTTCCTCACACACATCCTTATACAAGCTTATTTCAGTCTCATTTTTACTCTGCATTGCTCTGTGGCTCCTCATTAGAATTCAAGGAGGGGGGGAACGAGGCTGTGTAGAAGCTGCTGTGTATATTATGCATACAAAGTCATTGTTCAAAAAGATTTCTACTGCATATTCCCTTGTAACACCTCTGTACTTGAAATGTAGTGCTGTAGTGTGCCTGTACCAATCAGAAAATGGAGTGATCATAACCTCTTTGCTTACATTGAAGGATAAAAAAAACACCTCCTGCATCACTGGACTAAAATCCCCTTTTATTGAATAGACTTAGAATATTTGTCATAAAATGATAAATACTAACAATTACATGTTAAGTTAAGTTACATGCTTTGCAGTGCTTTAAAAGCAGGGGGGGCACTTTAGTAACTTCAGTTATCATCAGATAAAAGAACTGCTAGAAGAAGAAAATGAGCATGTTCATATACTTATTGTCATGCTGGAGTATATCAGTAATGTACATACTGAAGCAGTGGCGCTTAGGATACAAATAAAAGGTATCAGTGTTGTCACAAAGGGATTACTCAGGCCCATACTGTCCTGGTGGATGCTAAATCTATGGGATCGCCTCTCCTGGCATGAGGGCTGCCAAGCCGCGGTGGGGGATCCGTGCGTCTTCACAGGATCCCTGCCGCAGGGGACAGCGATACGCATTGCACCGCTGTCACCAAGATGTGATCCTACGCATCGCTCTGGCAACGGGACTCCAAACAGCCCCGTTGCCAGAGTAATGCGTAGCGTCACATCCTGGCGATGGCGGTGCAATGCGTATCGCTGTCCCCCGTGGCAGGGATCCTGTGAAGACGCACGGATCCCCCGCCGCGGCTTGGCAGCCCTACCTGGCATACCCCCAAAAGAGCATTACACTCTGGGGAGAAGAACCTCCTGGTGATCCCTGGCCCAAAAGATATCCAGCTGTTCTCAACCAGACCCAGGGCCTTTCCGGCCCAGGTGCCAGCCTGATGAAACTCTCTGCTGAATGACATTCGTGCCCAGCAGGACCAAGTGCAGTTCTGCAGGGCTTGCAAGACAGAGATGTTCTACCAGGCCTGTGGTTAAGGACAGCAGTGGTCTTCCACCAAGCCTGGCCTCCCCCATCTTCCTCCCCCCCATGGGACAAGGACAGAAACCAGACGTTAAGCACCATCTGAAATAATCTTAAGAGTTTGTCATTGTTTTAACTGTTTTGACTGTAAATGTATTTATTTATTGAAATGTGGTTTTCTGAAATGTATTTATTGAAATGTTGTAGACCACCCTGAGCCCTGTGTATAGGGGGAAGGTGGTCTATAAATCTAAATTAAAAAATAAATAAATCTGCCATGGCATCAATAGCTATTGCCAGTGCCATGCTACTTTCATGTCTTCTGATGTAGCTTTGTTTGAATGTGCAAAGTTCTTTACCATCTTGATTATGTCTACCTCTAGGACTAGCCTGTGAGATATGGTATAAGTGATCCCCTTCCACAAATTAGGAATGAAGCTAAAGGTTATGGAATATTTATAAGATGTCTGGCTGTTCTTGACCAGAGCCAGGGCACCTGGTGGAACTCTTTGCCAAATAAAATCTGTGCCCTGCGGCATCTTATGCAGCTCCACAGGGCATGTAAGGTAGAGATGTTCTGCCAGGCTTTTGGTTTCTCCCACTTGCTTTCTCCGCCTTCAAGACAGTAATGCATACTGTATTTATTTTGGTGCCATCAAATGTTCTTTAGTTTTAACTTAACCATTTTCTTTTTGGTTTTATGTTGTTGCTTTTTTGTTGTTGTCAACTGCCCTGAGCCCTCGGGCAATATATACATTGAAATTATAAATAAATAAACAAACAAACAAATAATATGGAATAGGGTCCCAGATAGGGTTGCAGATGGACTAGAAACAAAACAAAATATCCTACATTACTTTTGTGTGTGTGTGGGGATGGGGGGGTGCTTTCTAGGGATGGGCACGATCTAGAAAAATGCAGTTCGAGTTGGTTCATGGCCAAACGATGAACCAAACCAGGAGGTTCATTTACAAACCAAATGAGTTTGTGGTCCCACAAACCCCATTGAAAGAGACCACAGTTCCTTTAAACAGGTTTTGCAGAAAACCCCAAAAATGCCTCAGCTGTTTTGGACTGTTTTGTGCCTTCCCTTTAAATGGCGTGCACAAGAAAGCCCAAAAAACAACTGAGTGACAGGGAAAAGCTGCTCCACACCACTTACCTGTTTTTGAGGCTTCTGTGGAGAACAGAAAGTAGGAGTCTCTTTAACCCCCTGCTTTCTGCTCTATCCATGAATCGCCAGGAACAACCACAAACTACTTTAAAAGTTCGTGGAAGTATATCCATCTGAGCTTTGGTTCATGAACCACAAACGGCAAAATTTGTGATGAATTTTGCTTCGTGCTTTGGTTTGTGCCCATCTCTAGTGCTTTCCAGCCAGTTTCTAAAAAAGGTCCAAGGCTACTTCCCCCCCTGTTGAAATATTTTATGATTTAAAAATTTTAACTTTATATTTTCCCTTTTGGTACAAGTATGATTGCACCATGGATTGGGAGGGCAAGGGAAGTTTCTGGCTGCTATGCAAGTACAAACCCAATCAGTTGGAAACTTCCTGGCTCTCTCTTTGTCCAACTCTTCCCAGTGTAGCTGCTTGAGTCTGGGGCCTAGACTGATTTTAACATTAGCAGTTATGCCTATAACACTGCTTCTATAATACCTGCTCAGCTTGAATACCTGCAATGTCTACTTAAGCTTCTTTAACATTCTGGATTAGTTTTAGTTTTCCTTCCTACTACGGTAGGGTTCCCAGACCCCCCAGGCTCTGCCCTCAAGCAACAGATCAGCTGGCCAGTGGGGAGAACTTACCAGTAGAAAGAATATGACCCAGGCCACATTGCCGGTGATGCACAAGAATTAACATCATCACGTCACTGAATTCGGGGTGACATTCTGGTATTTGGGCAAAAAACTCTATGGTAGAAGCCAGTTTTACCATAGAGTTTTTGTCCAAATGTCAGAGCATCACCTGGAAGTTGTTGGCATGATGATGTCACTTCCTGTGTGACACCAGCGACATAGCCTGGGCCTTTCTCTTTCTCCTGGTAAGCCTCCGCATCCCCCGCCAGTTGCCAGGGACCCGGCAACTCTCTACTAAAGTGAAATTGTGTTACGTTTGGTTGAGTTGGAATGCTTTCAGGCAGCTTCTTCAGTATTCCTCAGTTGCCTTTTTATAACATGAAGAAACTGTAGGTCAGTCATTTGATTATTTACAGTGACAATACTGAATCCATCCCATTGTCAAATCGAATACTTTACCTTACATCTACCTTGTTTTTTTGGCAGGTTACCAATTTTATATAGAGAGACAACATAGTCTGTATGTTCTTATATTCTGTTCTGGCAGACTACTGTCTGGTATGAAAAAATGTATATAGATGTGTGCTAGATGCCCACAGAACAATGCAATAATAAAAGAGACTAGATTAAAGCCATAATAATTTTAGTGCACGGTAATGAGAAACACCACTTTTTCCTTCATAGTGAAAATACAAAGGTCAATGAAATAACATTACACATAGCAGTCTGCTCCAGACTCTTTCAGCCAATATCCTTCAGACAGTCTTGTATTGACAAAAGCAGTCTGCTCCAAGTTCAATCAACACTTATTCCGGATATTAAAGTGTTTCAGACCTCTGGTCTTTCCTCAGGAAAAAATCCTATATGGGAACTTCACATTCAATATTACCTTCAAGTTGATACATTCATTGATTTAGTTTACTGTCAATCTCCTTGGGCAAGGTCTCCTCACTTATTCTCAAGCATGCTGCTGCCGCCGCCAAAGTCAAATGGACCCAAACACTGCCTCCAGGAAATTATGCCTCATTATCTTACACATGTGATTTTTAATGCATCAGGATGAACAGCAGACACAGAGGACTACGGTCGGGATCTCAAATCCGGCTGACCCTCCCTGGCCCGAGGGTGGCCAAGTTAGCCATCACCAGGGCCGGAGCTTTCTCAGTGGCAGCCCCTACCTGGTGGAACGAGCTCCCGGAGGAGATCAGGGCCCTGCGGGACCTTTTGCAGTTCTGCAGGGCCTGCAAGATGGAGCTCTTCCACCAGGCATTTAAGTAGGGGCCACCGCTACGGCAGGCTCCTACTGCAGGCCGTTACAGCTGAGCCTGGCCCGTGGTTTTAACAACAAATGGACTAAGAGCAGAAAACATCGCGGAACATCTGGGCAGTGGCAATTTATTCCTGTAATATACCATCTAGACTAATTTAAACTGCCACCAGCACTTTGTATTTATAATGTTTATTGTATGATTAATATTGTGTATTTTAATGTATTTATGCTTTTATGGAAGCCGCCCTGAGCCCGCTTTGCGGGGAGGAAGGGGTATAAGTTTGATAAATAAATAAATAAATGTTTATGTTATATCCATTCCATTTTTTTTCTAGATTCCAGAAAACCCTCAGTAACTAACACCAGGTCAGTCTGTTCAAGGTTTTACACAGGACTACTAGGACAGAATGCATTTCTAGAGAACCAGGGCATAGTGTGGCCTAATGTGAGTCTAGAACCTGTGAAGTTTATTTATAGATTTATACACCATCTTTCCTTGATAAGATGTTCAGGGTGACTTGAAAACATATTATTAGAAACAAACAAAAAATAAAATACAAAAATTACACACAGTATTTCACAAACCAGTTAAGACTCTCCAGTCAAGGATTGCCAGACTCCAACCAGTGGAAGGGGATCCCCCCCCCAGCTCCTATTGCCTGTCACCACCACTGCAGCTGGCAGGAGGAAAAAATGATGCTGGTGTTAGATCACTTTGGGGAAATACCCAGAAGTGATGTCAGTCCTTTCTAGGAATTGCTGAAAACTCTATAGTTACTATAATGGCAAATAATGGCTTTGAGCATATGCAGAATAACTATCCCCCTCTGCAAAGCTTCATACATACAACCTCCACTACTGAATAACTACAATCATATCGAAACATGTTTCTCTATTGGTTAAGGATTCATTTGTGTTAATTACCTAATGTCTATTTTTTGAAATTGTATATCATTACATTTTTTCCCTCTCTCTTTCAACAGAGGAAAATTTGGCTCGCTCCAACTCCAGAATATACTTCAAAGGCAAAAACTGTGTAAAATTTGAATTTCCAGTTCAATAGTCAAAACTGTAGTTTTTTAATTGAGGAAAAGGCCCTCTTTACTATCCCCCCCCCATTCATTTGGGTATCTGGAATGGAAAATACTCCATTATTTTTATTTAGCAGGATGGAAACGTGAGAATATTTGCCTTGTTCTGTACTCCCCAAACTGCTGCTATTACTACATGGTTCCTTTATGGTGCCCAAACAAACATGATGTGGGGGATCCATGGCTGGATCACCTAACAATCCGATCATTCTTTAAAATCAGTCGGCAGTGGCTACGAGTTATATTGGAGCAGCAGAGCTGTGGGATGGTCTTTAATTCCCCTCTGGCCTCTTTCCCAATCAAAATTGCCCTTGTCCCTTGAAGCTGTCATTAGCCTCAATGGGGGTGGGGAGGATAGGTGTATTATGACAATTAAATCAATTAGAAACCGGCCACAACAGATCTGCTATCAGCACAAATGGCTTTCAGGGGCAGAGGTCATGACTGTGGGATGGTCTCGAACATGGCAGATCCTATGTTACAGTTGAATCCTAAAGGTATTTATTTAGGAAATGAGTTAGGTTGAAACTACATACAAAAAGCAACAGATTTGGGGGTTGGTGGAGGAATGGGGGCTCAGAAATAAGTGAGAACTTGATGTAGTCCCGTATTTTCACTTCTGAGTGATGATGGACACTTCTTTTATTAATAGTTACATGTGAGTTAACAGCATCCCCCTCGCAGATGCCCCTTACCCACTCTAACATTCTCTACCAATGAATATAAATGACTAATCTAATCAGTTTCCCTTAACCACCTCACCATCTCTTATCCTGAAATTGAAATGCCTCCAGCAAAATTTATTTCAGTGCTGACCCCTACCCATTCTGACATACCTTATTTTGAATTCTAATACCACTTCTCTCATGGCTCTTATTTATAGGCTTTTCCTCTATTGTGCTTATCACCATAATGTCTCCGCTCTTCACATAACTTAATGAACTTTTTTCTCAAAATCAGTATGAGGGAGAGAAGCACGATTGCCTTCATTTTATGACTGGAGGTCCTAAGACACTGCAAGTCAGCCAATTTTATGTGAGAAGCCCATGGCAAAGCCAGTAAGCTCATTCAGTGGCATTAGGGGTTCCATTCCAGTGCCCAAATCCCTTTGGCGTGTTGCATTATACATGTAAATTAGCACGTATGTATAGTGTCTGTCTAATATTCTATGATAAGAAATGGCAGTGCTGTTAGAGAAATCACTGAGAAAAATAGGCATTCCCCTGTGCAATGTGACCTTCTAATAAGCTGGTCTCAGGTTCCAAAAGTTATTTGGGTGGTCTGTTCAATTTAGAAAAACTGGTATTTGCTCATCCAGTACCAAACTCACATGTTTCATTTTCTAGAAATGAAAGAGGGATTAAATATCTACATGCATATGTGGTTACATATGGGGATCTGTCCAGAAGTAGACTGGGAAATGAAAATGGACCTGGAGGAAGCCAAGCTGAATGGCCTCTGTGGAGCTACAAGCCAGTTTTTCAATGCCACGCAGCTCTGTGGGGCTGACAATGGACTCACCTATTACATTATCCCCTAAACAGGCAGCTGTGCAGGAGGATACAATTTGTGAGCTGACACCAGTTGCCATAGCTGATGAAGAGCAGCTTGGTTCTGTTTGCTCATGGCCACGAGGAGCCCTCTAGGGTAGTGGCCCACCTGGAAAATTCCCTGTAACTTAATTTTTATTTATTTATTTCCAATTTATACCCCGCCTTGCTGGTAAAAATCTAGTTCATCCCTCCAGCTGTCAGACACTAAGATATTTGAAACTGCGTGGCATTGACTAGTCACTTGTTTACTCATATAAATGTCAAAATTTTATATAAACAGCAGATAGAAACCTAAATGTGGTACCTGCAGACTTCAATGGACTCAAGTATAGAATTGCACTGTAAGGTACCTGGATTATCTGAAAAAGGAAGTTTGGTAAAGGGACATTGTTCCTTTGCGTGATGTGCTCTGAGCCATGTAACACAAAGGTTACTTCAGGACTCCCCAGAGTGGCACCCATGGGTGCAAAGACACCCAGTGACACATTTCCGGGTGACTCCCAAGTGTATTTATCATAGGGTTGCCAACCTCCAGGTCGCACCTGGAGATCTCCCACTATTACACTCAATCTCCAGACAAGCAAGACCAGTTCCCCTGGAGAAAGTGGCTGCTTTGAAGGGTGGACTCTGTGGCATCATACCCTGATGAGGTTCCTCCCAAACCCCACCCTCCCTAGGCTCCATCCCCAAAATTTCCAGGTGTTTCCCAACCCAGAGTTGGCAACCTTATGTATTTGGAAAGTAGGTGAGGCCAGGTGGGCATTTGCCCAGCAGGGCTTCTGTTTGGCCATACAAGTTCTGATTGGTCGAACAGATTTAAAAAACAAGCAAACAGTAGCTGCCATGACAGCGCAAGGAACTTCACTGTGTGATGGAAGGTAAGCTGTGTGTCAGTAAGAAAATATTTTGAAACAATATGTTCAGATTAAGGGACATCCTCTTAAGTGGAGCTTTTGCTTGAAATGTTGAGGTGATACTATGAGTTTTGCATAATTTCACTTCCTGATAGTTGGGGGTTGGCTCCACCTCCTCCAGCAGTTATTTTGTGGTTGAACCTTTCAACCTGTGTCAGAATTCCAAAGACTCCTGTAAACTTAGAAAGGTACACTCAGTATTACTTTCTAACACCATTAACTCTTTATATAGCAAGCTAAGCCTACCCCCCAAAGAAAGCAGGGGTTTGGGAAATTCTCCCATCATACACTGCACTAATGCTTAGAGTAGAGAGTATCTGCAGGGATAGCCTAAAATGCAAGTCTGAAAATGTGACAAGCCATGCAGTCTAATAGAAAGATATTGGATTGCCTCCTTTCTTTCATTTGATCATTCTTTAGATATTCTGTGGCAGCCAAGTGACTAAGCATTAAAAAAAATGACAAAACATACATAAGAACATAAGAGAAGCCAATGTTGGATCAGGCCAATGTCCCATCCAGTCACACAGTGGCCAAAAATACCATCAGGAAGTCCAGCAGTGGGGCCAGGATTCTAGAAGCCCTCCCACTGTTGCCCTCCCCCAAGCACCAAGAATACAGAGCATCACTTGCCCCAGCCTGAGAGTTCCTATCTATACCTTGTGGCTAATAGCCACTGATCGACCTCTGTTCCATATGTTTATCCAATTCCCTCTTGAAGCCATCCATGCTTGCAGCTGCCATCACTTCCTGAGGAACAATGTAGGGGTGAGAGACTTTCTGCTTCATAAAGTTATGAGCTCTAAAATTAGGGGAAGGGGACTTCTGGTAACAGCTGGAAATATACCTGTGCTTGTGGAATGCAAGCTTATTATTGTGGAATGCAAGCTTAATATTACATACTTCAGAACATGAAAAAAAAACAGTTTTGGGATGGATGATGGCTAATAAGCTGAAAATCCTGATGAAACAGAAGGAGGGACCCAGTAATCCTTTTGTGGATGGGGTTGTATTCCTACTAATGGAGCAGATTACTAGGTTGGGGATGCTATTGGACCTGTGGCTCCTGCTGGAAATGTAGGTGGCAGAGGTGGCCAGGAGTGTTTTTCACTACCTTCAGCCTTTTCTGAGCAAAATAGATCTTGTCTCAATGGTGCATGCTCTGGTGGCAACTAGTTTAGAGTACTGCAATGGGCTATGTGTGGGGCTGCCCTTGAAGAGTGTCCACAAGCTACAATTGGCACAGAATGCTGCAGCCAGAATTCTGGCTAAAGTGGGTCATAGGAACCATTTCACTCCAGCCTTGTTCCTCCTGCACTTGCTACCAGTTTTCTTCCAGGCCCAATTTGCTGTGCAAGTATTGACCTTTAAAGCCATGTATGGTTTGGGTCCTGCTTACCTTGAGGACTGCCTTCTCCCACGTTAACCTACCTAACCACAGGGTGCCCCTACCACCTGTGGCTTGATAGCTGGCATCCTGGGAAAGGGTATTTTATGTTGTGGCACCAAAAGTAAGGAATTCCTTCCCCAGTGAGATTTTTCTGTCCCTTTCTAACAATTGTCTTCTGGGAGCAGGTGTCTAGTGTTCCCTCACCGATTTTCATTGACATTTTCTCCTTCTCATGTGTTCATGTTCTCTTTTTAAAATGTTTTTCTATATTTATATGTGTTTTGAAATCTTGTTTTAATGTTTTTATTGTTCTTTGCCTTGGAGACCCTAAGTGGGGTGGAATGGCAGCTTAAAATATTTTAAATACATAAATAAACAGTTCATACTTAAAATGGTCTCCTCCCCATATTCCACTCATCACAACTGTTTATTGTTGCAAGCCACATCAAGCTAGCAACAAGAATCAGCTGTAATTAGTGGAATATGTACATTCTCTACATAAATAAATGTTTCTGTTATCAGGATTTTTGTACTTTACAGTGTACTTCATATATCACTGACAACATAGATACAGGTTTCTTGGTCACATTCCAGCTATGGAACTCCTTCCTCAGCTACGTCCCTGATGTTGTTGTTCAGTCACACAGCCGAGTCCGACTCTTCGCGACCCCAGGGACCAGGTCATGCCAGGCCCTCCTGTCTTCTGCTGTCCTCTGAAGTTGGCTCAATTTCAGGTTCGTTGCATTGATGACACTGTCTAACCATCTCATCCTTTGCCGTCCCCGTCTTCTCTGACCTTCAATCTTTCCCAGCATCAGGGTCTTCTCCAGGGTGTGCTCCCTTCTCATTTGGTGGCCAAAGTATTTGAGCTTCAGTTTCATTATCTGGCCTTCCAGGGAACAGTCAGGGTTGATTTCTTTTAGGATTGACTGATTTGATCTTCTTGCAGTCCAAGGGACTTTCAGTAGTCTTCTCCAGCAGCACCATAGTTCAAAAGAATCTATTCTTCGGTGTTCGGCCTTCCTTACAGTCCAACTCTCGCAGCCATACATGACTACTGGGAATACCATTGCTTTGACCATGCGAACTTTTGTTGGCAGGGTAATGTCTCTACTTTTTATCATGCTGTTTAGGTTCGCCATCGCTTTCCTCCCAAGGAGCAGGCGTCTTTTAATTTCATGGCTGCTGTCACAGTCTGCGGTGATCTGGGATCCCAGGAACGTGAAGTCTGTCACTACTTCCACGACTTCCCCTTCTATTTGCCAAGGAGTGATGGGGCCGGATGCCATGATCTTAGTTTTTTTGATGTTGAGTTTCAAGCCCACTTTTGCGCTCTCCTCTTTTACCCTGAGCAAGAGGCTCTTTAGGTCCTCTTCACTTTCTGCCATTAGAGTGGTATCGTCTGCATATCTGAGGTTGTTGATCTTTCCCCCAGCAATCTTAATTCCCGCTTGTGATTCATCCAGGCCAGCATTTCGCATGATGTACTCTGCATATAATGTACTCTGCATATATATTAAATAAGCAAGGTGACAATATACATCCTTGTCGTACTCCTTTTCCTATGCTGAACCAATCAGTTGTTCCATATCCGGTTCTAACTGTCGCTTCTTGGCCCTTATACAGGTTTCTCAAGAGACATGTGAGGTGGTCTGGTACTCCCATCTCTTTAAGGACCTGCCATAGTTTGTTGTGATCCACACAGTCAAAGGCTTTAGCATAGTCAATGAAGCAGAAGTAGATATTTTTCTGGTACTCTCTTGCTTTCTCCATAATCCAGCGAATGTTGGCAATATGATCTCTCGTTCCTCTACCTCTTCGAAACCCAGCTTGTACTTCTGGTAGTTCTCTATCCACGTACTGTTGAAGCCTAGCTTGTAGGATCTTGAGCATGACCTTGCTAGCGTGTGATATGAGTGCAATTGTGCGATAGTTTGAACATTCCTTGGCATTGCCCTTCTTTGGGATTGGAATGTATACTGATCTTTTCCAATCCTGTGGCCACTGTTGCGTTTTCCAAATTTGCTGGCAAATTGAGTGCAGCACTTTAACAGCATCATCTTTTAAGACTTTGAATAGCTCAGCTGGAATACCATCACCTCCACTAGCTTTGTTGTTAGTAATGCTTTCTAAGGCCCATTTAACTTCACATTCCAGGATGTCTGGCTCGAGGTCAGTGATTATACCGTCGTGGTTGTCAAGGACATCGAGGTCTTTCTTGTATAGTTCTTCTGTGTATTCTTGCCATCTTTTCCTAATCTCTTCTGCTTCTGTTAGGTCCCTACCGTTTTTATCCTTTATCATGGCCAGCTTTGCATGGAATGCTCCCTTGATTTCTCCAATTTTCTTGAAGAGATCTCTAGTCTTTCCCATTCTATTATTTCCCTCTATTACTTTCAGGAAGGCCTCCTTATCTCTCCTTGATGTTCTCTGGAAATCTGCATTCAGTTGGGTAAATCTTTCCTTTTCGCCTTTGTCTTTCGCTTTCCTTCTTTCCTCTGCTATTTGTAAAGCCTCATCAGACAGCTACTTTGCTTTCTTGCATTTCTTTTTCTTTGGGATGGTGGTGATTGCTGCCTCCTGTACAATGTCACGAACCTCTGTCCATAGTTCTTCAGGCACTCTATCTATCAAATCTAGACCCTTGAATCTATTCTTCACCTCTACTGTATATTCATCAGGGATGCGATCTAGGTCAAACCTGATAGTCTTATTGAATTATCTCTTTTTTCCCTGTAATACATTATAGGGATTTATTTATTTCCTTTGATTGCTTCCTTGTTCAGTTAGAAGGGACAGAACATATTGCCATTTATCCATTATTAATCTTAACCCCCCCCAAAAAAAACAACAACCTTGGAGGAAGACTGTGGCTGCTTCCCCCCCAAGGATTTTTTTTACCCCCCCCCCCCCCGACCACAGCAGTTATTTTATGGGATTCCACACAACATTGTTATCTCATTGTTTCACTTCCAGGTTTTTTCCAGCTCTGACTTTTCTCACACCTGCTGTGTTGTGATATTTTACTACAAGATCATAGCCACAGTGGATTAGGGGAAAAGGTGGAGAGAAAGGTGAGCACCTTCCTGCCCACATCCAGTGCATTTTCTCTTCCTGCATTCCATTCCCTCCCTTCTCCCACCGCTAGCAAACCATTTGCCCCTTTAGAAATAACTGGAGTAGATGTATTGGTATAGTGTTAAAGCACTACAGCAATATACAAACTACCAAAACAAAACCAAAAACCAAAAACCAAACAGCACAAATAAAACAAACAAAAAGCAAAAAGCACAAGCCAAAAAGCACAAATAAATGTATGTATGTATTTATTTATCGAATTTCTACCCCACCCTCGCAGCCAAGGCCTGCTCAAAAAGCAAAAAGCACAAACCATATAACATAATCAGTAATTTAAAAAAATCTGCTAGGTCTAACCAATACATTAAGACAAATCTTACACAAAAGGAATAATTGAACCAGCAGACAGTAAGCAATTAAAATTCAAAGACAGGGGTGCAATCCTAGCTTGCTTCCTTGTGGTGCACCCTGGATAATGCCAAAGAGCTAGAACTTCTGGCAGTCAGACAATCATAGGATCTCCTGGCTACACTACACACATGGAAACAATCAAGCAATCAAACTGTCCTCAGGACTACTTGACAAGGGGTATAGGAGATTGCATCTGGATCTGCCAAATGAATATTGAGGGTATAAGCAAGGCTAAATGCCAATACTTGTAATGAATCTTACTGGCCAAGAAAATAGATTTAGCTCTTGTTCAAGAAAGTCATCTTGATAATGAAAATCAAGCCTGAAAATTGTGGGATACAATGTTATTGGCATCACATATAATCATACCTATGGCATAGTGACTTATGCCCAAAACAACATTGAAAATGTGAAGCTGGTATTTGACCAATGTCCTCAATGACATCCACACAATTGTAGTAAAAGTTGGAGAAGTACGTGTTGTCAGCATCTACAAACCTCCTGCAGTTCCATGGCCAACACATGCCCTGTCAACCTACCCTCATCCTTCTGTACACACCACCATGGAAATTGGAGATATATGGTTAATGATAAGAACAGTGAGGCATTTGTTGACTGGGCTGAAGAACATGGCTTGCATCTCATTTTTGATGCTAAAGACAGAGGCACCTTCTGGTCAGCAACATGGAATAGAGAGTCCAACCCTGATTTAGCATTTGTTTAATCTGGAGAAGTCAGCCCTTTCCTATACCTAGATGTGCTCTTGAGGCTTTCCCATACAGTCAGCATTGACCTATAATCCTTGATCTAGGGCTCCAAATACCAGTTAGCAGGTCTTTTCCAAGACCACGTTGAAACTTTAAGAGGGTGAATTGGAAAGGTGAAGATCTGTATAGGTTTTTGATGCGAATTTGGATTTCAGGCATTCCAGTAGGAAAGCCTGGAGCCTGTTGATAAATCTAGGTGCAAGCCCACATATGCTCCGTGGAAATCAGGTGGTAACATCAAACCAGGTAGCTGCCTGACTGGTATCCCTATCCAGAGCTCCAAAGAATTGAGATTTTACAATCAGGATTTTTAAAAAGAACTCCAGAGTTTGAAATGCACCTACCCTGAAATGCACCTACCCTGAAGCGCTGTCGGGGGTTTCAGCGCTGGTAAGATTTCCAAGGCACTGAAAGATATTAAGAGCAGAAAGGCACCAGGCTTCAACTGCATCCATAATGAGTTCCTGATCAACAGTGGCACATTCAAAGTTTCTCACTGGTCCTTTCCACACTAGACCTTAAATCCTGGTTCAACTCTGTACCCAATATTACATTCCACAGTACTCCTGAGTTCACCCCTGTAATTATCTCGGGGAATTTTTTGTTTCCACATTACATTGAGGTCACCCCAGTTTCAGCCCACACTTGTCTCGGGATAAACGGATGCTGTCCCCACACTTGTCCCAGGATAAATTCAAGGTATTGAGTTGCGAGATGAACTCTGATATAACCAGGGATGAGTTTCAAATGCGTAAAGGACCACTGACATCATGAGAAAGGAAGACTCCCAAGGAAATTCAAGAAAGCAAAGATAGTTGCTATTCTGGAACCTGGAAAACCAAAATATCTGGTGGAAAGTTACAGACCTATTTACCTTCTGAGCTCTTGTTATAAGCTCCTTGAGCAGCTAATTCTGAACAGAATTAGTGACAGAATTATCAAACATGTCCCTATAGAGACGGCAGGATTTAGACCCTGTTGTTTGCACGTTACATATGACCGCAGGACATATAGCCACTTTCGTGATATTCTCCCACTCTCCACAACTATTCTATCCTCAACTAGTCAAAAGATTCAATTATTGAAGAACTTCTTAGAAAGTAGGCTCCCTGAGGTTACAGCTAAACTTGCCAAATTTGGCTGGGTAGCTGTAAGGACTAGAAAGCTTCTAGTGAAAGGAGAATGGATGTAATTTGTTATAGGTTTTAACATGTTTTTCTTGCACACACTATTTTATATTTTAATTGTATATATTTCATATATGCTTGTTGTTTATGGATACTGACAAATTCAGTTTGACTACTGTATTAGATAGCTGGCTTCTGCTGTGAATAAACTGTGAGGGAATTTGGGTAGTGTGCTGATTAAAAAACCAATCCCTTGTGGTAGCATAATTCTAGGCACTGATTTTAACCATAGACCTGGGTACTGGGCCAGTAACTCACTCCAGTTACTTAAAAAACAGAATCAGAAATTTATTTACAAAAGAACAACATGTATAAAAACATATGAGTAAAGGAAAGGGTGTGTACACTGAAAAAAGACAAACATTAAAAACCCTGACTCTCTAGCCTCTAACACTGATCCTGTGCCGCAGTCTTCCCAGCAGCGCTGATGCAGAAGTAGAAGTACTGAAGAGAGTAACAACCTCTTCCTCCTATTCAATTCAATATTTTAATTCATACAGTAGAAAATAAGGAGTGGTGGGCCTCTTTTTTGGCTCCCCTCTTTACATATATCGATGATACAGGCCATATTCCAAAATGATGGGGAATGGCTATAGTGGTCCCATTTTTGATAAAAAAAGGTAAAAGGTAAAATCCATCTAATTACAGGCCAATTAGTCAGCTGAATATCAGCTGAATATCATAAGTAAGATATATGCTAGGCATCTTTTGGACAAACTTCTGGACTGGTTTGAAGAAAACATTTTAGTAGCAGAACAGGTGGGTTTTAGGCCAGGGAGATCTACGATAGATCAATGCCTAATTATCCAACTCCTTATCGAGAAATACTCATCTAAGGGAATAACTTCACTTTATGCAGCCTTTGTTGACTTCAAATCTGCATTTGACTCTGTATCTAGAATGTGACTCTAGGACAAATTATCAGATTCATCTATTGATAGAAGACTCCTATATCTTGTACGGGCTTCATATGAACAAACTTATCTGACAGTCAGATGTAGCAGACAAGGACATCTTACTGAACCCATCCAGACCTTCAGAGATGTCAGGCAAGGCTGCCTGTTAGCACCAGCATTGTTTATTTTTTATATAAACAACCTATATAGCTGGCTTAACACTCCAGAACTCCATCCCCCTAGACTTGCCAATAGGATAGTACCAGTTTTATTATATGCAGATAACACAGTGTTACTCTCCAGAACCCCTGTAGGATTGAGGAGGGTTCTTGGGAAGCTCTCCTCATAACGTGAAACTGAATCTCTTACAATCAACTACCAGAAAACCAAGATAGTTGCTTTTGGGCGCAGACCGAAGATTTGGTCCTGGTTGATTAATGGCCATCATATCAAGCAAGTTAATAACTTTAAACATCTTGGGATAGTCCTGCAGGTCATGGGTTCTAGGCTTCAACATAGTAAATATGCTGCGAATCAAGGAGAAAGATCTGCAAATGGTATTGCAAAATTTCACCATTCTCAAGGGGGGACATATGTTCCCGCAGCCCTTAAACTATATAAAGCCAAGACGCTAGCCCAACTGTTATATGGCTCATTTTTGGGGCCACCCAGCTCCTATTTTGCACCTCTAGAAATAGTTCAATCTAAATTTTTAAGAACCATCTCACAGGTCCCTAGATGTGTGTCAAATGCCAGGGTAAGACTGGAGACAGGCTGTTTAAAAGCTGAAGCCTGGGTCTGTATTCTGTCAGTATACACTTGGCTAAAGGGGTGTCTGGATCCACAAGGGTTTTTTTTAATACTCTATTTATTGATTTTCAGACAAAACAAACATAAAGAAAGACATATATAGTTTAAATACATCGCATAATCAAATATGGATTACAACATCACAACATCACATCAACATCATATTATCATCAAATCCTATACTACGTATTCCAAGATCTTACAAATTACTCTAACAAAAAAATTTATGGTAGATCGAAATTACAACTCTTATAGTGTAAATATTTTTACTACTAAACAATCTTCTTACTAAGGAAGTCATCATACTTGTTTGAGTAATAAATATTTTGTTCCCTATCTGAACTACTTTAACAATTTAGAATTCATTCTATGTTTAGAAGATAAAGCATACTACAAAAAACACTCATATCGATCTTCCAAATAGCACAATTCTCTATCTTATTTACCATATATGTGTTACTGATTGTTGCTTCAATGGAGAGCATAGTGAACTCTACTAATACACCCGTTTATGCCTTCTTCTAACCTTTAAGCAATAAAAGGGATATCTTTAGACATTGAAAGGAATACAAAAATTAGAAGGGATATCTAAATAGTAACAATTATGGTTCCTAACTTCAAAGACCCAGACCTCACCCTAAAGCCTCCCATTCTCCTATTTCAAATTTTACCTAATAGTGAAGCACATTTCCTCTAGTTTGCCTATAGTGGAAATACAGAGAGGGATATAATCTAACCTTTACAAAGATATTATTTAGCCACCTCTTACTGCCAGCAATTTTCCTCATTTTAACTCTCAATTCCATTTTAACCTATATAGTAGAACTCCATAAGAGAAGAGGGGGAAAGAGAAATAAATAATACTAATAAGACAAAACGTAACTAAACAAGAGAAAACTCCCAAAAAGAAAATTACTAACTTGCAAATTTTACATCTTTTCTCATCACAATACCAACACATCCAACTTCTTTTGTACAGAACCCTTATATACTAAAAAGGAAAATATACAGATCAAATCGCTCTTACAACCCTATTTAACATATTTTTATTAATAAAAAAAATCAACTGAGGACTAAAAAAAAATTCTTAACTAGGCCAACCTAAACAGTACCATATAACCTCATCCCCACCTATGCTGGAAAAGTTACAAAATAAAATGCACTCCTATTCTCACACAATCAATTTTTATATACTAAGACTCCATATGGGGGGGGAGAAGGAAAATAGAGTCATAATACAAAAACAAACAACACCACACTAATAAAAATAAACTACCAGCAAACTAGCAACTTACAAATTTGCCATCCTTCCTTCACAATAACAGCTGGATCCATTTCTTTTTTACCAAAACCATATAAACCCAAAGAAGAAGAAAAAAATTATACAAAACTGCCAAACACAATTTTTGTCTCTTCTTTCTTCCCCATCTTTCTATAACCTCTTTTTTTCTTTCTATCTCCTTTAAAAGTCTTGAATCTATGTACTCATAAAGTTCTGTTTCTAAATGTTTTCTTCCATACTTCGAAAAATCAATTATCTTATTTTTGGTCCTGTGTCGGGGCAACACGGGCCACTCCCACAACCCGCTGATTGTGGGGTGTCTGAGCAAGCCTCTTGCAACCCAGCCTCCCTTCAGGAGGCTAGGTGGTGCCCAAGGCAGTCACTAGGGCCTGGGGGGCTCCAAAAGAGCCAAGAAGGACAAACACATTCAGGAGTTCCCTGAACCACGTCCGCTCGCTGTGCCGTGCTTCCGGTCTCCTCTGGATCCATAAGGTTTACTCCCTCTGATACTCTGTGACAATTTCCAATCAAATTGGTCTAAGTCTGTTCAGAGTTATCTGCTGAAAATAGGCCTTTCCCCCAAGGTGCTGTTATCCTTTGAAACAGACCAAGCAAATATATTAGTCAAGCAGAGAATCAAGGATATAGAATGCTAAACCAATCTTTCCATCTTACAAAACATTATGATGAGGGCAAACATCAAAAATACTGTGGAACCAGCAAACTATTTAACATCTCTTGATGTAAAAGGGTTTAGAAGAGCCTTCACTCTGGCTATGTGCTCTGCCCTCCCTTCTGCTGTACTTGAAGGAAAATACAAGAAAATACAAGAATATTCCTTTCCCCCGTTAAGGGAGGTTGAGACTACAGAGCACATGTTTTTTAGATGCCCGTATTATAAGGTATCGCATAATAAGATAATCTCTCCATTGATTGAAGAAATTCGGGGCCTTTACGAAAAAACTAGACTCGAGTTTCTTCTATCTGATAGAAATCCCAAGATTACCCACCAAGTAGTCAGTTTCTGTATGGTGATACTCAGATTACGGAAATTCTATAGCAGTTAGGTAGTTAGGTAGTTATGGCAGTTAGATATTAGATTGAATTTTATTCTGATTTTAATGTTTTACTGATATATTTTAAAATCTTGGAATATTGTAAAGGTGTATCATAATGCCCCTGTATAAATCAATGGTGCGACCTCATTTTGAGTACTGTGTACAGTTCTGGTCACCACACATCAAAAAGGATATTATAGCATTGGAAAAAGTGCAGAAAAGGGCAACTAGAATGATAAAAGGGTTGGGACACTTTCTCTATGAAGAAAGGTTAAAATGCTTGGGGCTCTTTAGCTTGGGGAAACTATGGCTGAGGGGTGACATGATTGAGGTTTATAAGATTATGCATGGGATAGAGCAGGTAGAGAAAGAAGTACTTTTCTCCCTTTCTCACAATACAAGCGCTCATGGGCACTCACTGAAATTGCTGAGCAGTCGGTTTAGAACAGATAAAAGGAAGTACTTCTTCACCCAAAGAGTGATTAACACATGGAATTCACTGCAACAGGAGGTGGTGGCAGCTACAATACATATGGAGCAGAAGTCCATCAGTGGCTATTAGCCACAAGGTATAGATAGGAACTCTCAGGCTGGAGCAAGTGATGCTCTGTATTCTTGGTGCTTGAGCGGAGGCAACAGTGGGAGGGCTTCTAGTGTCCTGGCCCCACTGCTGGACCTCCTGATGGCACATGGTATTTTTGGCCACTGTGTGACAGAGTGTTGGACTGGATGGGCCATTGGCCTGATCCAACATTGGCTTCTCTTATGTTTTTATGTACTTCTTTTTGTATGACTGGTCTAAGGACTGTAGAAATAAACTGAACTGAACTGACCAGGTTCTCAGTTTAACAACTTTCATTGAGGCAGAGTATCAGAAGTGTGTTAAGACATCAGCAGTTTTCGTCAATCTGACTGCCGCTTATAACAGTCTGGACGGATGGTCTGTTGTACAAGTTTTTACAAATTTCCCCATGCAGAACATTATTTCGACTTCTCAATAACATGCTGAATGATAGAACTTCCTGACTAATTATGGGCCAGTCAATCAGCAACTGTCTACCCCAGGGCTTGGTCCTTGCTCCAGTTCTTTTCAATCTATACATCTCTGATGTTCCCGAGATGATGTCAAGGAAATTTGCTTTTGCTGATGACATGGTGATTTCAGTAAGGCATAAATCAATTGAAAAGACTGAGAAAATATTGACTAGGGACCTCAAAATTTTGGCTGACTACTACCATAAATGGCACCTTATCCCAAGTCTAGGAAAAACAGAATGCTTCTGTTTCCATCTCAATAACAATCTTGCCAACTGTGAACTGAATATCTACCTTAATGACACTCGACTTACACACAAACATACACCTAAATACCTTGGCATTACCCTGGACAGGACCTTGAACTATAAACACCACCTTACCAATGTAGCAGCAAAAATATGCATGTGACACAATATTCTCCCAAAATTATGTGGTACAACTTGGGGTGCATCTGCCACACCACTTAGATGTTCAGCTTTGAGGCTGGTGAATAGTATTGCGGAATATGTGTGGCTCAACAGCCCCCATATTCACAAACTTTATGTCCAACTCAACACAACAATGAGAACCATCAGTAGATTAAACCCACTCTGACCTATTGGCTACAGATGTTGTGCCACATTGCTCCCCTACATCTTTGAAGACAAGATGCTCTTCTTTGTGAATATAGAAAGATAATTGAAAACAGAAAGTTGCCCATCCACAAAGACATGGCTGACATGGGCCTATCAAGACTAAGATCCTGACACTCAGCAATAAGGTCTGCACAAATCCTGCAATCACAAAATTTAGTTCTAGGGAATGAATGATTGTAAACATGGATGCAATCAGTTCCTCCTGATATCCATAACCTGATAAACACCAACAAGAGGCCCTCAGAATTTGACTTGCCACATAAAGTACGGAAGATGGCTAATAGAATACGAACTTTGGCAGTTGTGCAGACATGTTGTTTAAATTGGGCAAAATATCAGGACCCGAATGTGATTGTGGTGCTGCCCACTAAATTGTTTTCCTTCTGTCATGGGAATGTGAGCATCCTGTTTTTCAGGGAGATGTGAAGGAGCTCTTGGAACCCTCCCCATCTGCGATTGAGTGGATTGGAAATCTAGGTATTAGTATTTGGGGGATTGCCCAATTGGTCGGCATATCTGTTTTATCATCTTGGTTGCATGTTTTATATTATTATAGATTTCCTGTGTGTATGCCATACAATAAGTAAATAAATAATCCAAAGTAGGGTTGCCAAGTCTGGCAAACTTACCAGCGGGAGAGGCTCCGACAAGACAGGGAGCAGGCTCCGTATGCGCGCGCCGCCGCCACGTCACCAGAAGTGACGTGTGACGTTGCTGACGTTGGGGGCATGGCCGAGCTCGTCGGGTGGGGGAAACCATAAAGTTTCCCCCCCGACGAGCTCAGCCACACCCCCAACGTCAGCAAGAGGTGACGCAGCTTTGGGGGGCGGAGTTCCCCCCGGGGCACGATTCCGCCACAATGGAAATCGGGCCTCCAAAGCAGGGGTTTCCCCGCCCCCCGCCCCAATTTGGCAACCCTAATCCAAAGACAACCAAACAGATACAAATGGGGGGGGGACCCACTCGTTTAAAAGCCATCTTACTGGATGCTTATCCACTCTCAGTCCCAACCTCTAAGGTAGAGAATTTGATCTTTAAAGCCCTTAATGGCCTAAGAGCCAAATAAATTACTTCCAGCATCCATATAATCCTGCAGTCTTCATTTCGGCCCACATGGCTGAAATGAGGACCATAGGCCAGAGAGATAGGGCCATTTTTTGATTGCTGTTCCCCATATATTACTGCTATGTGGGGTTTTGGGATGGGCATGAGAACAAGACTTTAAAAAATAGATCTCTCAACACTGGAGTTATATGTGGCCAAGAGTCCTCCCTGACTAGTCATCTTTCTTCTTCATATTGGATTAATTGACGATTCCAAACAATCTTCAGGGGCATACGGCTACCGGAAAACATTTAGAATAGTCATAATTACTTATGCCAAATAAAAAGGAAAATAAAAAAGGGTAAGGAGTGAATTTTCCTCACCAAGTTTTGATAATGTAGTGATTCTGGTAATGCATGCAAAGCTAAGTCTTTTAGAAAGAGACATGATTTTCAATACATAAAGCAGACTCACTCCCCTCCTCAATGGATAGCAACTCTTATTTTTTTGGGGGGGGAAAGTTCATACTGGATTTCTTTTTGCATCTGTTACCAGTACATTCTTGTTCATCACGATCTCCTTGTAATGAACTACAGAATGACAAAAAATACAAAAGAGCCATTTTTTTGCTTCTCAGCACATAGCTCTCTTTTCATTCACATATTCAGCATGCTTTTTAAGGAAGAATGCATTTACAACATCATTGTGGTGGAGCCTTGGCAATAATAACATCTCAATAGCCAGAATCACTTACAAAGGGGTAGGTGGCTCTGGCCCTGAACACTCAGTAAGTGGAGTTTTTTTCTCCCTGAACACACTCCCTGTGGTACATTAAATTTTACTGATATCTAATAGCTTCACCATCTCTGGCCTTGATTTTATTAACCTAAAGGACTAAAGAACAAAAGACATATATTGCTGACAGGTTAAAAATTCCTTAACAAAGGTATCATTAACAGCTCATCCGAATATGCAGTGAAACGACCTATAATACTCATTCTAGCCGACATTTATTATTTTGGACTCAGTAATTTTTCAAGAAGGATGTTTGGAGGGGTTTTAAACCTTTATGTAAAACGCTTCAATAGAAAGTTGTTGCTTATGTTACAAAAGCACACTTTCTTTCTTTCTTTCTTAGAGCTATTATTATAGATGAATCTGTAGTGAAGAGTGATACACATATGATAACCAGCAACTTTGGTCTAACAATGTCAAATGCTATCTGATAATCGATACCTTGGCTTGTGAATGACGTGCATGAGCTTCCAAGCAGAGAATTACTGTGTTTCTTGTCCTTGCCTCTGGTTTTCAGCTTCAGGGTCTCTCAGTAACTTCATCCACTACTAGCAAACCCGTCGATTGCTCCTAAGACCTCAGTGGGTGGTTCTTGCATTATTTAGATCCTGATGTGGCAAATGTATACATGAAAACAATTAGGTGACTAAGAATGAACTCAGGGGTCAAGCACAGGCTGCGCTTCATTTCTATTCTTCAGTCACTAATAAGATGCAGGTCACTGATAATCTTATAAAGGTGGATCCTATCTAGTCCAAGCAGAACTGTGCTCATGAACCTTCCTGCCGTGCTCCATGCTACAATCATGCCTCAGGGTTCCCTGGGAGCAGCAAGCTGAAAGTCGGCAGTAGGGGTAGGGGAATTAGTGTTTTCAATTCATTGTGATGGAAAAATAGGAGACTGGGAACAGTTCTTAGGGTGCCATGGGTGTCAGATATTGAAGAATCATAGTTTCAAAAGAAGAAATGGAATTAATGCACTTAATGTAACTTTTACATAATTTTAATTACTCCATTTTATGGGGGAAATGCCAAATTAAAAGAACACATAGTAATAAGATATGGATATTATTATTAATAATAATAATTAGTTTAAAATCAATGCATGTTTTGTATTATGGTGAATGGGAAAGAAGATGATATGGGTTAGATTCAAAGCTGGCCTTCTGAGAGTGGAAGGAAGGGATCACAATTTCTGTGGATTTTTCACTCAAGCTGCAGGATCCCTCTCATTTGTTACATTGCACTGTGTTCCAAGAGTCTCCCATTCTCAGGATGAAATTTTCAGATGCTGCAGGGGTGCAAGTCAGGGCAAGAAAGATCTGTTCTGTGAGCTCCAGTTATGATTCTCTTGATGGAACCATATGAAATTATGGAAATGATTCATTTTTGTTTATTGGGGTGGGACAGTAGAATTGAAATCTTGCGGTGGATTGATATGATGATGTATTAGTATACTTGGAAGGGCTGAATGAAGATAGATATAGAGTGAGAAAATAGCTTACTGTTTCTTGGAAATGTACAAATGAATATATTGGTGGTATAACTAATTGGCCAATAGGCTCTCTGGTATAACTTTTACATGGGTTTAAAACTCACCATATATTCTAATAGTAAATGTGGCCCCACATGCAGATATCTAAATCTGCAGATTGGAGCCACACAGAAAGAACACAAATACTTTCTAAAGTTGGGGGCCTGCCCAGGTTTGCAGAAAAATCTGGGGAAAAAATCAGGGAGGGTTTAATCCCCTCCATACCAAAACTGCAGAAAGAGAGAGAAACATAGTGATGGGGTGGGGGCAGAGAGGAGAGAGAGAGAAAGTAACAGGCAAGGCAACATTGGTTTGAAGCCTGGGGGGGGGAGAGAAAGAGAAGGGGTGATGGGAGAGAGAAAGGTTAGAGACAGAGAAGGAGGGAGAAGAAACAATGGCGGGAAAAATGGGATGGCTGCTCTTGCAAATTTCTTGTAGGTCCCCATGTGTAGGATTCAAAATCTGCTCTGAATATGTAGGAAATTCAAAATGTTTCTGCTAGTCATGTGACAAACTGAGTATTTGATTGTTTTGTCTTGAAGCTGATCAGTCTTCAGCATATATGATCTGGGGAGAAAAAGGAGAGAAGAAATATGAACCACTTTGGTCGAGGCACTGACAGTGGATGTCTGAATAGAACAATCAGACAGCTACATTAAGACCTGGTCAGCTGCAGCACACTTTAAATTCACTACATACAGTTTAGGAGAACAATCCAGCCATGTAAGTTATCCTAACAGGGTTGGGGGGCTTGAAGACCACATGTTAACCATCTTGTCCTAGAGGCTGTGTGAATTTAGGACTGCAGAGGCAGACTTCTGCTTTATTCTAGAAAGATACATTGTGAATAAATCAATGTCGGGACACACTAATTCCTGTGATTAGTGTGGTCTTTAAACACAGACCTCTATTTAGTTCTTCACTTGACATTTCCCATCTTTAGTGAGATGCGGAAGTTAATTTTAGAATCAACTCATTAACCTGTATATTTTAATTCACTTTATCTACTTTTACTGAACTTGATCTGGCTGCACCTAATGTTAATTTTGTCATTGATTTGTGCAAACAGGATTGCCATCTAGTTTATATATCCTGTTCACTTTCAACAGTGCAATCTATCGAAAGAGCAGGTCATGGGTGGATTACTGAACATTAAATAGCAATGCCAGTTGGCATAAAAGGTGCATTAAGTTGTTTTCAACCCTCAAAGAAAATTTAATGCTTCTGTTATTGAAAAAAAATGCTTTCAAAAGTTGGAAGAGAGATTATTTCACATTTTGTAACATTTCTCTTTCGGTTTTACTTGGAATGCTGAAACCATACTGTTAGCCAAATTGCCTTATTTCTTTAATAAATGTGGGGAATTATGAGTATTAAATGGCAGTGGCTTAAATAAGAGAGCAATAACCTGTGTATACCAGAGTCCAATTTATCCAGATCCCCAGAAATAGACACAGAGGCTAGATCTTAAATAAAATCATTTCTTTTACTAAGAATTCTCACACACTCACAATATAAAATAAACAATCACACACACAAGCAATTCAGAACTAAGAATTAAACAGAAAGATACAGTGGCAGTTGCATTAGCAGGAAGGTATCATTGATTGGGGTGATACTTTACCTGTCATAAGAACATTAGAGATGCCAATGTTGGATCAAACCAAAGGCCCATCCAGTCCAACACTCTGTGTCACACAGTGGCCAGAAATACCAGGTGCCATCAGGAGGTCCACCAGTGGGGCCAGGACATTAGAAGCCCTCCCACTGTTGACCCCCCCAAGCACCAAGAAGACAGAGCATCACTTGCCCCAGAGCCCCTATCTATACC
>NW_015163115.1:476440-477457 GCF_001447785.1 Gekko japonicus | reverse complement strand
TTTCCCTACCTGCTCTATCCCATGCATAATCTTATAAACCTCGATCATGTCACCCCTCAGTTGTAATTTCTCCAAGCTAAAGAGCCCTAAGCGCTTTAACCTTTCCTCATAGGGAAAGTGTTCCAACCCTTTTATCATTTGAGTGGCCCTTTTCTGCAATTTTTCCAAAACTATAATGTCCTTTTTAAGGTGTGGTGACCAGAACTGCACACAGTATTCCAAATGAGGTTGCACCATTGATTTATATAGGGGTATTATGATATTGGCTGATTTGTTTTCAATACCCTTCCTAATAATCCCCAGCATAGCATTGGCCTTTTTTATTACAGTCACACACTGTCTTGACATTTTCAGTGAGTTATCGAGTATGACTCCAAGATATCTCTCTTGGTCAGCCTCTGCCAGTTCAGACCCCATCAATGTATATTTATATTTAGGATTTATATTTAGGATTTTTGGCTCCAATGTGCATCACCTTGCACTTGGCCACATTGAACCCCATTTGCCATGTTGACGCCCACTCGCCCACCCTTTGGAGTGCCTCACAATCCTCCCTGGTTCTCACCACCCTGAACAACTTCGTGTCATCCGCAAATTTAGCCAGTTCTCTGCTTACTTCCAAGTCCAAATCATTAATAAACAAGTTAAAAAGCAGCGGACCAAGAACTGATCCCTGCGGTACCCCACTGCTTACCACCCTCCACTGAGAAAATTGCCTATTTATACTCACTCTGTTTCCTATTAATTAGCCAGTTTTTGATCCACAAAAGGACTTGTCCTTTTATCCCATGACTATTGAGCTTACTTAGGATAGAGAGAGAGAGCAATGGGCAGATGCTCTTCTTATGTATCCTAGAAGTGGCTTGGGGCGTGTGCCACCAAGTCACGTAGTCCCTAGGAATTCTAGAAAAATCTAGTTATTAATGGTCAGGAGATGACCGGGAGAATAGGATTAATGGGTGGGCAATCGCACATTCAACTAATGGTGACATCTTTACAAAGACAAAGGAAAGAAAA
>NW_015163115.1:476173-476314 GCF_001447785.1 Gekko japonicus | reverse complement strand
TCATTGAATAATACCTGAGCTGAGTTGGTTTTGCTTTTCTCGTTGCAGAGGTGTGGGCCTTGGTGTAGATAAAGGAACAAATCAAAGGGCCTTGAAGTGCGCTGGGCTAACGGATCCAGGACCCAGACAAGACCTTTATTA